>NW_024069068.1:0-71994 GCF_009389715.1 Phoenix dactylifera | reverse complement strand
CTTCAAGAATTTAGCATCATCTCAAATTAACTCTCTTGCTAGAAGAGATTGTCACTAGTCATCAAATACAATGTATAGATTCTTCTATAACTAGGTTTTTTATTAAAGACTCTATAGGCTTTGCTAGTTGTAGAGTACCCAAAGAATATTGCTCATCAGATTTTTGAGTCAAATTTTTCTAGATTATCTTTCCCATTATTATGAACAAAACACCTACATCCAAAAACATGAAAGTAGTTTACCTTGGTTTTCTGTTTTTCCAAAGTCAAGGTGTTTTTTATAATGGGTCTCAATAAAACTCTATTTAATATATGACAAAGAAGTATTAATGGCTTCTCCCAAAAGTATTTAGGATGTTACTTTCACATACATAGTTCTAGCATTTCCTCTAAGAGTTCTATTTTTCCTCTCCACAACTCCATTTTGTTTGGTATCCTAGGTGCAGAAAAATTGTGAGTTATTCCCTTTTTACTACAAAACTCATCAAATAATGATTTCAAATTCGTACGGTACCTGTCTCTAATAGCTATTACTGTAGTATCTCAAATTGGTTATTCTTATGAAACTTTTTAATACTGAAAAGCTTATCTTATTGCTCGTACATAACCCAGTATTAGTAATCTTCACAATGACTAGACATATTTATTTCCACCTAAAGCTTGTTGTTCTAGTTGGTCCGAATAGGTCAGTAGTAATTCTAGAGGCTAGAGGGAGACACATTTTATGGATTTAAGGATGTTCCTAGATTGTTTGCCAATATTGACAAGCTTCACATATTTTATTCTTTTCAAATCTTAGTTTGGCAAACCTATCACAGAATCTCTTTTAACTAGTTTAGAATATTGTGCCATGCTTGCATGACGCACTAACTTACGGTGCCATAACCAACTAGCATCATTGCCTTAGTTTCATTAACAACTAAGCTGGGTTGTGTTGCAAGATCTCAGATCTACAACATACACATTCCACGTCTTATTCTTTAAAAACTAAACTATTATCATTTGGTTTGTTATGTATGCATAGTGATGGTTTAAACATAACATTATAGCCTCTATCACATAATTGACTAATGCTTAATAATTATGCTTAAGCCATCACATATCGAACATTATCAATAAAAGTAGAAGGGGTAATTTGAACTTTACTATACCAATGATTGACTTGGTTATTGTCTCCAAAAGTCACAGCACCTCCCTTTTAGCTTCAAGAGTGAAAGAATTGATCCTTGTCACCGTCATGTCTTTGAGCAGCACTATCAGTACCAGCAATTTTTGTTGACCTTGGGCAAGACACTCCTACAACAAGCAAATCATGTAATCTTAGGTACCCAAGTTTTCTTGGGTCCTTCATGGTTATCATGTTGGTTCCTTTGGAACCCATACCCTTTTAATTTTTCTTTTGTTTTTCCTTTTCTATAATTACACACATTGCCTTATGTCCTAATTTTCCACAATATAAATAGGTTATTTCTTAGTTTTACTTTCTCCTGCTTTAACAAAGAAGTTACTAAAAGTTTTTTGCTTATTTTAGTTTATATCCTAAACCTGCTCTATTGAATACTGCACGTTGACTATTAAGTATCATATTTAATTTTCAGAACTATAAGTAAATTTCTCACCAAAGGTTTGTATTTTCCAAGTTCTTTAGTTAGAGTTTGTTTTTCCGTTTTTAGAGTATTCAAGTCTTTTATGAGATTTTCGTTTAAGATTTGTTTATTGTTTTTAAGTTCTGAAATTTCTTAGTTAGTTTTCATTATCTTTACTTAAGGTGTTAGTTTTTTTAATTAAGAGTTGGTTGCTTGTCTTAAGTTCTAGATTTTCTTTGGTGATATAGTCCTTATCCTTAACTAGTTTATCATATTTATGTATGTAAGTTTGATTAGCTAGTTTTAGCTCTTTATTCTTAATGTTTATAGCCTTATATTCAATCATTAGTTCATTAAATGCATCATAAAGTTCATCAAAAGTAAAATCTAGATGCGTTTCGGATGTTACCTCATTTTCGTTGGCCATGAAGCAGAAATTGGCCTTTTCTTCTTGTTCCTCATCCGATGATGAAGATGATGCGTCGGAGTCCGATAGGTGGTGACAAGGGCTTTCTTCTTCTTGTACTTGCTGCCCTTCTTAGTAAGGGACACTTAGCTCTGATGTGTCCCGGCTTCTTGCACTCATAGCATCCAATCCCTCATTTTCCCTTTTCTTACCTTTATCCTTGCGATAGGAAATTTGAGGGGCCTCTCCTTTGATGATAGGACTTCTTGTGGTTGATGAATTTTCTGAACTTGCGCACAGAAGAGCCTCATCATCATCTCCCTCATGATCTCTTCTTCACTGCTGCTACTGCAGGACAAATCTTTGTTAGATGATGTGGATTTAAGAGCTATTACCTTTTTCTTATGTGAGGACTCTTCTTCGCTGTGTTGCTTATGGTTAGCTCGTGAGTCATTAGGGATCCAAGGAGCTCTTCAAGTGGAGCTTGTTCAGTCCTTGGCTTCTTGGATTGCGTCACCTTGGCTTCCCATGACCTTGGTAGACATCGAAGAATCTTCCTGACAAGCTCACTGTTAGTATAGTTTTTGCCAAGGCTTTTTAGGCCATTGACAATGTCAGTGAATCTAGTGAACATGCAAGTGATTGTTTCATTAGAATCCATTTTAAATAGTTCATACTTATGAACCAATATATTTATTTTGGATTCTTTGACTTGATTCGTGCCCTCATGGGTCACTTCAAGTCTATCCAAATCTCTTTTGCAGAATTGCAAGTAGAGACTCTATTGAATTCATTCCTATCTAGTGCACAGTAAAGCACATTCATTGCTTTAGAATTGAGTTGTGCCTTTCTCATGTCGTGTTCATCCCAATCCTTTTCGAGTTTGGGTACAGTGACCCCCTCTACATAAATGGATGGATGTATGGCCCATTTGCTACAATGGTCCACATCTCATAGTCTTGGGCTTGGATGAATATTCTCATCCTAGCCTTCCAATATGAGTAGTCAGATCCATTAAAGAATGGGGGTCTTTGGGTGGACTGACCCTCAATGTGGGAAGATCCAAATGGGGTTGTCATTTTGATCTTTGACTCTTAGGGTAGAAGAGTTTAGGCTCTGATACCACTTGTTGCCCAGATAGACAACCCAAGAGGGGGGGTGATTGGGTTTTAAAATAATTTGGCTATTAAAACTTTTGTGGATAACTAATTAATGCTTTTGCGAGATGATTAATTAGTTTCTATGTGCGGTGAATGAAAATGCGAGAGATAGAGAGAGACAAACAATCACAAACACAATGTTTTATAGTGGTTCGGAGCTAACCCTTGCTCCTACGTCTACTCCCCAAGTCTCACTTGGGAATTCACTATAACCCTTGGATTACAGTCGGTTGTTTTCCAAGCTCACAACCAAACTTGTTGTTTTACGAGCTCACAACGAACTCGGTCGGTTTTTCCCAGGCTCACCGACTAGAACCAACCCGATTGTTTTCCCGGGATCACAATCGAACCCTTACACGTTGGTTTTACACTCGGCTCACCAACCAACCTCAATACCCTTGATTCAATCCCCCGATTGAACCAAGCAAAGACAAAGATGGAAGTAAAAAGGAGTAACAGAAAAACAGAGCTTCTCAAAAGCAGATAAATAACACATAAACAAAAGAGAAGTTAGAGCCCTCAAACACGTTTGAGTTGGAGTAGAGTAGGGCTTCTTGAACTTCGGGTCTCCTCTTGAATGTCTGGTCGACTTGAATGCAGAAGGAGATCTCTTTCAATGTTGGGAAGAAGTAGGTGGATGCAGTTAATGTTGCTCTTCCCTCTTTTCCGTTGAAAACCAGGTTGCAGAGATTGAAAGCTTGATTACTTTGAGTGGAATAGTTGTTCTCTGCCTTGCTACAGTCTTCTGTGGCTATTTAAGCCATCCCCCACGGAAACTAGCCGTTAGAGACCTTTTTGCCGTTCTGCATACTCTGCACAGCCTGACAATATGTCCGTTGGTGGGTTGGAGTCGACTCGCGCGATCAGGAGTCGACTCGAGCCCGTGCCAGTGATCCTGATACGCTTGGAGTCGACTCGTAATACTCTGGAGTCGACTCGAGTCTCAGACTTTGGTTCAAACTGACTTCTTAACTTATCCAAAATATTATGAACCAAGTCTTGAGACACTTAGACAAGATTTTCACTGAAACACTCAATTGAATTCATTAGTAAACAACATATATACACTAATGCTTTGAGCTCATCAAAATCAAATAGGGTTTTAATCAATCACTCCACAGTTTGTGTGTTTTGTGTAATAGTCCTGAGCATCTAGTGGAGTGCTGCCCTAGTCTGCCTAACATAAAGGCCGAGCAAGCAAATGCTCTAAATTCATATAGTGCCTTTAAGAAGCCCACTCCCAATTCATTCAGTCCAGTCTACCACCCTGATAATAGGTTCCATCCAAATTTCTCATACAAGCAAAAATGAACCTATTCAGCATCAAAGTGGTCCATCAGGTTTTCAGAACAACTTCCCCAGGATAGGTCCACCACAAATGAAACAACCTTTGGTTCCATCTGTACCGCCTTATAATGCCCCTATCCCACAACAACCTTCACAATTAGAAACCATGATGGCTAATATGATGAAACAACAACAAGATTTTATCAAGCAACAACAACAGACCAATACAGCCCAAGCCTAGACTAACCAATTCCATGCGCAAGCAATTGCAAAACTTGAGGTTAGTCTGAGCCAAATAGCTAACTCTCTAGGGGATAGGAAGAAAGGTGAACTACCTAGTCAACCAGTGCCTAACCCTAGTAGACAACAAAATCAAGGTCAGATAGGTCAGTATCAAATCAATTCTAATGGAAATCCGACCTATGAAGTCCAGGCAATTACCACTTTAAGGTCTGGCAAGCAAGTGGACAATAAAGTCCAACTTCCTGAAAATGAAAAAAAAAATAAACTGAATCCGATAAGAATCCTATTCAGAAGAGGGGTCAAGAACAGGACAAACCGGAAAAGAGGGAAGAACCCATAGAAACATACAAACCCAAGGTTCCCTTTTCCAATAGACTTCAGGACTCCAAGAAAAATCTAACTTTGATGAAATCATGGAAGTCTTTAAAACTGTTCAAATAAATATACCTTTTCTCGATGCCATAAGACAAATTCCCTCCTATACAAAATTCTTGAAAGACCTCACCACGGTCAAAAGAAAAACCAGTATTCCTAGGAAAGCTGTTATGGCTGCACAAGCCTCATCTCTCATTCAACAACAGATTGCCCCGAAATTCAAAGACCCTGGTTGCCCAACTATTGAAATAAAAATAGAGAGACGATCATCCAGAGAGCTCTATTAGATTTAGGAGCCAGTGTAAACCTACTTCCCTACTATGTGTACCAAAAATTAGGTTTGGGGGAATTAAAGCTACAAATATTACCCTTTCCTTAGCAGATAGGACAGTGAAGTACCCCAAGGGGATTGTAGAGGATGTAATAGTAAAAGTAAATGAGTTTTACTATCCTGTGGACTTCGTTACACACGAATGGCCTCTTACGAGAAGTCCACGCGAAGTTCCTGAAGAGATCCAATCCTGCGGAAGTGCTAGCTTGCGCAGAATTTCTTGAGGCTGAAATTTGATCTTCCAAACGCTATCAACTTTTGATCCGCCTTCTTGGAAGAACTTGGAGGAAAGGTTTAAAGGGATTGAAGAGGACTTAGATCTGATCTAAAGACTCTTATCAGGGACCCCTAACACTAATGGCGCGATGGACTTAGAGGAGGAAGAGTCAGCTAGATTGAATGCAGAATTTTCCATGCATGAACTAGGGTTCCTCTATTTTCTTTTCCCTTTTTCTTCTTCTTTTCTCTCTTTTTTTTTTTCTGAATTCGACCACCAGCTGATGGAGGTCCTTTTAATGTTGCTCTCCCACCTAACCTCATGCCAACCATCCCATATTTGTGGAGGATTTTGTGGGGTTTTGAATTTTGAATTCAAATTCAAGTTCATGTGCCATTACATGATGAAGCTTGATCTAATCTAAACCATTCATCATGTTGCCACTTTCCTCTTTCAATTTTGAAATTCCCATGCCCCCAATCAGATTAGAGGGTCACGTGGTGATTTTGTGGTGATTAAATTCGAAATTCAACCTTAATTAGAAGTGAGATAAAGATAAGGATGACATATGTCATGAAGAGAGAGAATTTGATCTTATCCAATTCTTTTCTGAATTTATCTCTCCATTTCGACCCATCTAATGATGAAAAAGGTCCCTGATATTGCCAAGTGTCCCATGGCACCATTAAATAAATTAAATTAATTATTAATCATATTAAAAATCAATTTATGGCGCCTTGCATGGATATGTGACAAGTGGAATTCAAGATCCGAACAGTTTCAGATCAAACCCATTTAATTTAATTAAATCCTAACAATTAGAATGGTCCAATTACATGGGTTGAACCTAATCCAATTAGGTCAATCTCTAATTAAGCACAAATTTAATCTAATTTAATTTGGTCAACCTAAGTCCTCTTGATTCAGACCTAATCCAATCAGGTCAAAAAATCTGATTGAGCCTAGAATTGAATCTAATTCAATTTGGCTCATCCTTAGTCTAATACTCAATCCAATTGAGTTCATTAGCAATCTAATTACTAATCAATCCTCCGATAATTACTTTAATTATTTTATAAGATAATTTGCCAATCAAATTGACCCAAATACCCCCTGAATGATTCTTAATCATTCATCAGCTTCTTGATCAATCAGGAATCTTCTATGCGTGTGACCTCATAGGTTCGAACCTAAGCCGGTAGTATAGGAACGACTTCCTACACTAATCGATGTGACCATCTAGCAATGGTACCCGACGTCCGGATAGGGCCGAATATATGCGAAGCAAAATATTCTGGAACCTTGAACTATGGTTACTGTATAATTCAATCCCTTTGACTCCTAATGCCAGGATGACTTAGAGCTCACTGTCAACCCTATATTATTAGTACATCCATTATGTGATTAACTTTAGATATCCCGTGACTCCTCACTGGGATTAACCCTGGCCAAGGTTCGCTAAATTAATCACAAGACATTATCTCCTGTTTCCAGGAGGGGTCAATTCCATCTCGACTCATAACTGACTACGCAAGTACCTTGACTGCACCCAGTGACCTTCCGTCACTGAATTAGAAATCCAGGTAGTCCGATACCAAAGTACAATGAGTTGCTTGCTAGTCACAAGTTGCGGGTCTCAGGTCAGAGGGCGCAAACTTATACCCATATCCATTCGGAACATCTCTTGACAGTAGAGCGTTCCGGAATTGGTCACGTTCAGTGAAATATACTCCTACACTTCACCTGTGTGGCATACCCAGTGTCTCCACACTCCTTGGTTAAGAGGACAACCAACGTATATGTCACACAATGACCTAATCTTGATAATGCTGTCGTCCTTGTAACAACATATCATTTGGTCGCGAACTAGTTTAAGGACTCGAAGATAAATCCTCTTTTATCATTAATAAGTCCTAAGGACTTCATCATATAAGAGTTCATTTGAAGATGTAAAATGATGAATAATGCCAAAAAAATACTTTATTGATTTGTCAATTCATTTAATCATCAACATGCTGACGATTGACATTTAGGATACAATTCCCAACAACTCCCACTTAGCCTAAAGCCAATCGGCACAGTATCTAATACCCATCTTCGACTTGTATTCGTTGAACTCTTTAATACCGAGGACTTTGGTAAATGGGTCAGCCAGATTTTCTTTTGTGTCAATCTTCTGAAGATCAATATCACCTCGTTCTATAATCTCTCGAACCAGATGATAGCGTCGCAGAATATGCTTGGTCCGCTGATGTGCTTTAGGTTCCTTTGCCTGAGCTATGGCTCCAGTGTTTATCACAAAATATAGGAACTGGCCATCAATGGAAGGTGCCACTCCCAGCTCGATGATGAACTTGCGCAACTATACGGCTTCCTTGGCTGCATCAGATGCTGCGATGTATTCTGCTTCACATGTAGAATCTGCCACTGTATGCTGCTTGGAACTCTTCCAGCAGATGGCCCCACCCTTAAGAGTAAAGATATATCCCGACACACTCTTGCTATCATCTTGATCTGACTGAAAACTTGAGTCGGTATATCCCTCAATTTTAAGTCAGAATCACCGTAGACCAGCCACTGATCTTTAGTATTTCTCAAATACTTAAGGATGGTTTTTACAACCTTCCAGTGGTTGCTACCTGGATCAGACTGGTATCTACTCACTACTCCTAGTGAGTATGCCACGTCTGGTCTAGTACATGTCATGGCATACATTATAGATCCCACTGCCGAAGCATATGGAATTCTATCCATACTCTCTCTTTCTTGAGAGGTTGTCGGACAATCCCTTTTGGAGAGGTTAATTCCATGGCCCATTGGAAGATAGCCTTTCTTGGAATTAATCATACTGAACCTCTTCAGTATAGTATCAATGTATGTGGATTGGGATAATCCAAGCAATCTTTTAGATCTATCTCTATAGATCTTCATCCCTAGGATGTAAGATGCTTCTCCCAAATCCTTCATGGCAAATTGAGATGATAGCCAAACCTTTATTCCTTGTAATGCAGGAATGTCATTCCCGATTAAAAGAATGTCATCCACATACAAATCAAGAAATATGATAACTTGAACCATTTGTCCATTTATAAATGCAAGGTTCCTCTTCATTCTTAATGAAGCCATATGATTTGATCACCTTATCAAATCGTATGTTCCAACTCCGTGAAGCTTGCTTTAATCCATAAATGGATTTTTGGAAGCTTGCACACCTTAGACTCATCTGCAGATATAAAACCTTCAGGTTGCATCATATACACCTCCTCTTCTAAATCTCATTTAGAAAAGCGGTTTTAACATCCATCTGCCAGATCTCATAATCTAAGTATGCTGCTATCGCAAGCATAATCCGAATGGGATTTGAGTATTGCCACAGGAGAAAATGTCTCGTCATAGTCAATACGATAATGTTGACGATATTCCTTGGCAACCAGATGGGCTTTATAAGTCTCTACTTTTCCGTCTGCGCCCCGTTTTCTTTTGAAAATCCACTTACACCCTATGGGTTAATCCCTTCGGGTGGGTCAACTAATGTCCATACATCATTGACCTTCATGGATTCCAATTCGGATTGCATGGCTCCAAGCCATTTATCAGAGTCATACCTCTGCATTGCATCCATATATGTGATCAGATCCTCATCATTTTCATCAAGTTCGATAGGATCCCTGTCCCGGACCAAGAAACCGTAGTATCTATCCGGCTGACGTGGTACTCTACCCGATCGCCTTAATGGTGCATCTAATATGGGTTCTGGATCTGATCTAATCAAATCCGACTCTACTAGTTCAGTAGATGGTGTCGAATCTTCTACATATTGAACTTCTCTAAGCTCAACATTAGAGCTTTTAGTTCCTTCACTAAGGAATTCTTTCTCTAAGAAAACAGCTCTATTGCTTACGAACAACTTTTGTTCTTTAGCAAAGTAGAAGTAATATCCTTTAGTTTCTTTAGGATAACCAACAAAGAAACATTTGTCAGACTTTGGTTCAAGTTTGTCTGTCTTCAAACGTTTGACGTACGCCGGACACCCCCAAACCCTAAGGTGAGAGAGCATCGCTTACGTCCAGTCCACATCTCATGTGGTGTTTTATTTACAGACTTACTTGAAACCTTATTTAGAATGTAGCAGGCTGACTCAAGGGCATATCCCCAAAAGAATATGGGCAGATCAGCAAACCCCATCATGGATCGAACCATGTCTAACAGAGTTCGATTTCTTCTTTCTGATACACCGTTATACTGTGGTGTACCAGGAGGAGTCCATTGAGAGAGAATCTCATTTTCTCCTAGATATGTCAAAAACCTCACTGGTGAGGTATTCACCTCCTCGATCTGATTGAAGAGTTTTAATACTCTTTCCAGATTGTTTTTCTACTTCATTACGATATAATTTGAACATTTCAAATGATTCAGATTTATGTCTCATTAAATAGACATAACCATACCTAGAAAGGTCGTCTGTAAACGTAATAAAATATGAATACCCACCTCTAGCATTTGTGCTCATTGGCCCACATACATCAGAATGTACAAGGGTCAATAAGTCACTGGCTCGTTCACCTTTTTTGGTAAAAGGTGATTTGGTCATCTTACCAAGAAGACATGACTCACAGGTTGTCAATGATTCACAATCATTAACATTGAGGATTCTCTCTTTACTTAACCTGTTCATCCTGTTCTTGTTAATATGACCTAGCCTATGATGCCAAAGGTAGACATCCGTGACATTATCTATTCTAGGACGCTTACTTGACGTGTACATTACATTAACAGGTTGTGATAACAAGTAGATGCCATTGCTCAATTGTCCATTCATTACGGTAACACCATTCATAATGATATCACAAGAACATTTCTTTATTGAAATTTCATAACCGTTCATGGCCAAAAGGCCTACGGAAATTACATTCAATAAGAATGTAGGAGAATAGTGACAATCACTCAAAACAACTAAATGAGAATTGAAAATAAGTTTGAGATTTTCTAAAGCTAGAACTGGAACAGATCTTCCATCTCCAACATTCAGAAATCTCTCGCTGTTTTCAAATCTCTCATTGACCTGAAGTCCTTGCAACGAATTGCATATATTAAACGGACTTCCAGTATCTAATACCCAGGTCGAATTATCACATATAGAGAAATTACAAGGTGTTATCATATAAATACCTTGATCAGCAACTGATTGCCCTTTTCTCTTGCTTAGCCTGTTCGGGTCAAGTGAGGTAAGGTACTGAGGACAATTCCTCTTCCAATGCCTCTGCTTCTTACAATAGAAGCATTCTGCCTGACTTTGGTCATCCTTAATCCTTTTTGATCTGACTATGCTGAGTTTTCAGCTTTCTATACCAATTATTGAAGTTGGGACCAGTCAACTTGTCATTATCCAATAATGAGCGAAGTGACAAACTTGTGGCCATTTCTACATAAAAGAAAATTTGGCTATTAGTATATGAATTGACTAAACACAGTAGACTTGGACTTTAGTCTAAAGATACTCCCACTATTTTTATACAAATTGGTAGCCTCTACCTCCAATTCGAAAAATTACTCCTAATTCTTTAGTGGGCACTAGAACCCAATAGATCGCATATAGGCCCGAGTGTGGCTCGGCTAACCCATATGCACCTATTGGTAGGTTCTAAACCAGTTGCTTCACCAAGCAACTTCTAGTGATAATTTTGCCCTAGGTTCTTCGGCAGGCGTGTGGCGCCTCCACCGAATACCCTAGTCAGGTCCAACCATTAAATGATAGGGTTAAGTCTAATCAACTAATAGACGACCAAGCCCGAGTGTGGCTCGGCTCACCTGACCGCCTATTGAAGGTACACTTAACTCATCATATATTGAATGACAATTCCAATGCTTGATAAGTACCAGGCATGTCGCGCCTCCAATAATTATCAAAATATTGGACCCATTATCACCCAACTTAATGGGAGGCTATGACCTAGTTATCCCCATAACCATTTTATTTTAAGGACCTAATAATTTTAGAGGATTTCTTAATTAGGATAGATAAGAAGATCCGGTTAGTCTAATTTCTCCCACTGACTTCACCAAATTAGATTAGACTCAAACCGGTTAAGGAGGCACCTAAATCAGTCAAACTGATTTTCCTTATAGGCATGGGCTAACTCGAATCATTAAGTGATCCAATCAAAATGTGATTGACCATGTCGGCCAGGTAAGTGAGATCGGTGGAAGGGATATGCCATTAACTCGACAAAGATGAATCAGTGCGAGTAGCTCCCAATTAAAAACCACCGGTCAAAACTGCCAAACTTACCTTAGACACCGACTGGTTAATCAATTTTGATTTGATTACTCAAATGACTCGGGCTACACCTCTGAGCCTAAATCAAGTTCCATCTTGGTCTAATCAAAGACATGGACTTGATCCATCTACAACTATTGTAAATTGACCTAGAATTTTCTTGAGCTAATCTACTTACTACTTAATTAGATTTGATCAATTAATTCTATTTGTCCATGCATAATTCTAACCTTAGGTCTAACCCAATCCTAGAAACTTGATTTAAGCTAACCCATATGCCCAAATAATTATGCAATGTCAATTAATTGAGTTACAATTCTATTTCATAATACTTAATTCTCAATTAAGTTTAGACTTATGAAAGTTTTGATCATTGCATATTTCTTTTTAATTACATATTAATTACAATCTTTCAGTTCTTAAAACATATTTTCAGATCTGAGTTTTTGTAATTAATCACATATAATCAGATTTAATTCATGTTTAAGTCATTATATTTAATGTTCATGCATCACATATACATAACAACATGAATTAATACAAACAAATACATCTTATGTATTTATTTTTTTCACTTTTATTTTCAGATCTGATTTATTCATTAAAATCAGAGATCATATGAATCATAAATTTTATTTAGATCTAATCTAAATAATATTATAATTTCAGATTTATTCATGTTACTAATCCTAACACAAACATGCATCATATGCATCCAAAATTTCAGATCTACTTAATCATGCATAATCAGCAATTAAATCAATCATAAAAAATACTTTAGATCTAATCTAAATATGTTAATGATTTCAGATTTAATTACAAGAATTAAAACATAAAAGTTTAAATATGAACCTTGCTCTGATACCACTGTTAGGGGGAGTCTCCACTCCTACATGGGTTCGGTCCTATTAAAAATAGGGTGACACCCATGTATACCTATCAGAACACGCATCTCTATACGCCTCCGGACGGAGAGCCACGCTTCGTCACACGATCATGCGTGAGAGTTCCCGGAGATCGGTCACAACCCTTGGACCTTTGCTCTGATACCACTGAAAGTGAATCCTAGGTTCTTCGGTGTTAAGCATGCTGATTTTTTTTTTTAAAAAAAAAACCATGGCTGAACCTGATCGGGTTGCCTACGTACCCCTTCATAAGGGGGATCAAGCCATACGTAGTTCTTTTTAAGTTTTAAAATGCAGCAGAAAAATCGAATCAAACAATTTAATTCATGCATGCTTACAAGATCAAATCTAGAAATCAGCACCTTAAGAACACATAGGATTATGCCGGAATCGTTTAAACAATTATGCTAAAACTTTCATGCATGATTAACTATCAGATCTGAAACTTAAGAACTCTATTCCAATTAATCTCCGAATATCCATTGAATGGATTCTGGAGATATCTCCGTGAGGAGCCCCAAAAGAGGGTAAAACCTCGGGAAATCAGACCTAGATCTTGACACCATAATAAAAGATTAATGTAGGATTAATACCTTTTATGATGGATGAAACTTGTGGATCTGATCCTCGACTTTGCAGCCACGCACACGAATGGCCTCTATGAGAAGTCCATGCGAAGTTCCTGAAGAGATCCAATCCTGCGGAAGTGCTAGCTTGCGCAGAATTTCTTGAGGCTGAAATTTGATCTTCCAAACGCTATCAACTTTTGATCCGCCTTCTTGGAAGAACTTGGAGGAAAGGTTTAAAAGGATTGAAGAGGACTTAGATCTAATCTAAAGACTCTTATCAGGGATCCCTAACACTAATGGCGCGATGGACTTAGAGGAGGAAGAAGTCAGCTAGATTGAATGCAGAATTTTTCCATGCATGAACTAGGATTCCTCTCTTTTCTTTTCCCTTTTTTCTTCTTCTTTTTCTCTCCCTTTTTTTTCTTGAATTCGACCACCAGCTGATGGAGGTTCTTTTAATGTTGCTCTCCCACCTAACTTCATGCCAACCATCCCATATTTGTGGAGGATTTTGTGGGATTTTGAATTTTGAATTCAAAATTCAAGTTCATGTGCCTTTACATGATGAAGCTTGATCTAATCTAAACCATTCATCATGTTGCCACTTTCCTATTTCAATTTTAAAATTCCCATGCCCCCAATCAGATTAGAGGGTCACGTGGTGATTTTGTGGTGATTAAATTCGAAATTCAACCTTAATTAGAAGTGAGATAAAGATAAGGATGACATATGTCATGAAGAGAGAGAATTTGATCTTATCCAATTCTTTTCATGAATTTATCTCTCCATTTCGACCCATCTAATGATGAAAGAGGTCCCTGATGTTGCCAAGTGTCCCATGGCACCATTAAATAAATTAAATTAATTATTAATCATATTAAAAATTAATTTATGGCGCCTTGCATGGATATGTGACAAGTGGATTTCAAGATCCGAACAGTTTCAGATCAAACCCATTTAATTTAATTAAATCCTAACAATTAGAATGGTCCAATTACCATGGGTTGAACCTAATCCAATTAGGTCAATCCCTAATTAAGCACAAATTTAATCTAATTTAATTTGGTCAACCTAAGTCCTCTTGATTCAGACCTAATCCAATCAGGTCAAAAAACCTGATTGAGCCTAGAATTGAATCTAATTCAATTTGGCTCATCCTTAGTCTACTTACTCAATCCAATTGAGTTCATTAGCAATCTAATTACTAATCAATTCTTCGATAATTACTTTAATTATTTTATAAGATAATTTGCCAATCAAATTGACCAAATTACCTCCGAATGATTCTTAATCATTAATCAGCCTTCTTGATCAATCAAGAATCTTCTATGCGTGTGACCTCATAGGTTCGAACCTAAGCCGGTAGTATAGGAACGACTTCCTACACTAATCGATGTGACCATCTAGCAATGGTACCCGACGTCCGGATAGGCCGAATATATGTGAAACAAATATTCTGGAACCTTGAACTATGGTTACTGTATAATTCAATCCCTTTGACTCCTAATGCCAGGATGACTTAGAGCTCACTGTCAACCCTATAATTAGTACATCCATTATGTGATTAACTTTAGATATCCCGTGACTCCTCACTGGGATTACCCTGGCCAAGGTTTTGCTAAATTAATTACAAGACATTATCTCCTGTTTCCAAGAGGGGTCAATTCCATCTCGACTCACAACTGACTACGCAAGTACTTGACTGCACCCAGTGACCTTCCGTCACTGAATTAGAAATCCAGGTAGTCCGGTACCAAAGTACAATGAGTTGCTTGCTAGTCACAAGTTGCGGTCTCAGGTTAGAGGGCCAAACTTATACCCATATCCACTCGGAACATCTCTTGACAGTAGAGCGTTCCAGAATTGGTCACGTTCAGTGAAATATACTCCTACACTTCACCTGTGTGGCATACCAGTGTCTCCACACTCTTTGGTTAAGAGGACAACCAACGTATATGTCACACAACGACCTAATCTTGATAATGCTGTCGTCCTTGTAACAACATATCATTTGGTCGTGAACTAGTTTAAGGACTCGAAGATAAATCCTCCTTTATCATTAATAAGTCCTAAGACTTCATCATATAAGAGTTCATTTGAAGATGTAAAATGATGAATAATGCCAAAAAATACTTTATTGATTTGTCAATTAATTTAATCATCAACATGCTGACGATTGACATTTAGGATACAATTCCCAACAATAATAACAGTCTCTAAGCAATAAACTAAATCCAGACGGTAATCGCAGAGGCTAGGTGCCCACAGCTACAGCAGCAACTCTTGCCCCGTTGCCAACCCGAAGGGTTACTGCACCTTCCGCCAGCCTTTTACTTTCCTTTAGACCCTGCATAGTAGTGCACAAATAAGCACTAGAATCAGAATCCAAAATCCAACTAGAAGTAGAAGAAACCGTAAGGTTAGTTTCAATTACGAGCAAGTCTAACATACCTTCAGAAGGTGTGTCTGCTTTTTTGTTCTTTAGGCTCTCGAGGTATGAAGGGCAGTTCCATTTTCAGTGGCCATCGACATTGCAGTGGAAACATTTTTCTTTGTCATCAGCTTTTTTCTTATGAACTTTGTTCTTAGGCTTCTTGTCTTTCTTCTGCTTCTTAGCAGGCTTCTTTTTCTTCCAAGTTGACTTTTTCTTGGAACCAAAAGTCAGCTCAGCAGCTAGAACAGAGCCCCTTGAACTTTTCAAGGCTCCTTCAGCAGTTACCAACATGTTCAACAATTCGGTCTTAGTGCATTCAATCTTATTCATATGGTAGTTTACTATAAACTGCCCAAATGAATCAGGAAGGGATTGCAGGATTAGATCTATCTGCAGTTCCTTATGCATGGTCATACTGAGCTTCTCAAGCTCTAGGTCCTTATTCATAGTCAAACAGTGGTCGTGGACAGATAGCCCCTCGCGCATCTTTGCCTTGAAGAGTCTCTAGGACACTTCAAAGCGTGCAGTGCGGCTCTGCTCACCATACAACTCTTGCAGATGTGTTAGTATTTCCCTAGCAGTCTTCATATTCTCATGCGGGCATTGAAGTTCATTAGTCATGGATGCCATGATGTAGCACTTGACCCTAATGTCGTCATCTGTCCACTTTTGATGCGTCTCACACTGATCATCAGTAGGACGTGCTGGTAACCTGGGGATGTCACTCTCGAGCACATACCCTAATTTCTCACAACTAAGAATTATTTTGGGTCCTCACCTAACAGTTATTGGTGCCCAACCCCACCTTTACCCCACAACATCTCATGTCTAATAGAGAGGTCCAGTCCTCCGATGCAACTTGCCCACTGTGTCCAGCCAAGATAAATCAACACCGAAAAGACCTTAGCAACTCTACTACGGTGGAAGACCTATGGACTTAATATTGCATAATCAAGTCTTAGTGTTTGCAACTTGAGTTCTTCATAAGAGGTAATCGAACTATTGGCCAGGTAAGCAGGTGGGAGTCTTCCCTTACTCAGAGAGTAAGGTCCTAATTAAGTAACCACCTTTTAGGCTTGCCTAGACATCAATTAGATCAATTAATCTAATATGACTAACTCATGTTGGTTCATCCTTGACTGACTAGGAAGGTTTCGATTTAGGTCTCACTCGATCGCGTATTCACATCTTATGCAAATATAAATCTACCGGCATAAACATAAGCATTAAACATCCAGGCATTTATCAAAAATAAATATAAATGGTGATGATCATGGATCCAGGATGGGGTCATTTTACAAGCACATGCACGTCAATTGGTTTGATCGTCTTCAACTCTTGACTTGATCTTGATCCCTTAGGTCCAATTGTGATCAACTTCTTGATCCATCTTCAATCAACCCTTGATCTCGATCCGCGCATCATGAGCTTATTGATGTACATATCGATCAACCATCGACGTGCAACACACATCACAGAATACATCCTAGATTGCTTTAAAAAATTAAATAAAAATAAAAATAAAATTACAACCCTTTTTTATGAGACATGTAGGTCTCTAATATATGAATTTAAGATGCATGCAGGCATCTAAAAAATTAAAATTACATGCATCACAGAACATCGCAGAACATTTCAGCACATTCAAAGGTTCCATCCATGATCATCACCATACGCATCACATGCATAAAAATTATTTTCAGATCTGTAATTTAATTGATTATTTCATCTCATGACTTGCTGATTATGAAAGATTTGATTCTAAACATTTGTAATCATATTATCAAAGCATTAGAATCATTAATCTAAGCATCCAATAATTAGTATGCAGAAAAATCAGCAAGCTGAAAATTCTGTATACATAAATTTCAGCAAACATAATCCCTTAAGTTTCAGATCTAAAATGCCTTGAAAAATTTAATTTTAATCTTAATCTACATAACCATGGCTCTAATACCACTGTTAGCATCCCTCATAGGCCATGAAAATTTTGAAATAATTTTCAGATTGCAGCGGAAAAACATATGCGGGATCCGTTCATCGCATGAACGTGCTTTAAAACCTTTCGTTTGTAGATAGATTGGAATTAAATTATTTTAAACCATTTTAAAATTATTAAGAAGATCAGATCTTCACCTTATGCGGGTAGAAAGTTTCCGCAAATCTGATTCACATGGTATTTGATGAAGGTTCAGTGGAAACCGCACATGCGTCCGGCCTCTACAGGTATCCATACGAAGTAATGAGTCGATTGAAGCCTTTGGATCTCCCCGGGGTGCTAACTCCCTTGCAGAGAAGGCTATTGATGGTTGAATCCTTTCTCCTTGCAGCAATCAACTCTTGGTTGCTTTCTCTTGAGGATGAAGAAGAGGAGAAAAAAAAATAAAAGGAAGCATACACTTGCAGCCTTTTATTTTTGGCGGAAGAAGGAAAGAAAAAGAGATGCACACGCCTCCCTTCTTTTCTTTGTTGGTGGCTGATGAAACCCCAAAAGAGGAGAGGGATTCTCACGGCTCAAAGAAGGTTGAGAGGAGGAGAGGTACGGCTCAATAATGGAATGAAAAAATCCCATGCGGCAGCCCCTCTTTTATTTTGTTTAAGATAAAGTTGGAGCTCCTAAAATTTAGGAGCTCCATCCTTATCCATTATTCAAGAGGAGGGGGGTGGGCCCCTCCTCCTTTTTTTCCCGTGAAATGCCAAGGGAGGGGTGTACGCCCTGTTAGATGTATGCCCTAGAAGCCAATATGGCTGACACATTGTTAATTCTAGGGACATAATTTTGTACTTGACTATTTATTATTGAATAAATAAAAGGCATCTTTTTCATTCATATTGTTTATGTGTCTATGAATCGTCCAAGGAATTAATAAGATGATGATACATATTCTCAAGAGTTGAGAATTTGAGCCATGTATCATTGGTGATTAATTTCTAAATGCTACTGATCAATGGATCATCACGAGGACGGTGATCGATCCAATCAGTGCACAGATCACTTTTCTTCTGGATGGACGAGACTTGAGTCCACAGTGTAGGGACACTGAAGTGATAGTGCAGGTGCTTATTAGAGAACAAGGGTACTGAGCGTGACCAAGACAAGAAGTCACTTGGATGTCTATCCACTCGTCAATGACTTGCTTGATGTTGCAGTAGTATGACTGGTCCTTTGACCTGCGGTGCTTCAGCTACTCACAGTGAGGTTATTGTAGTTTGACTACACGTATACATGGTCTCTAGTCATATGGGTCCTTGTAGTGTAGATTGGCTGCAGTAAGTTCACTATAGGAGTAGGGTATGCACTTACATGGAATCTATCGACCTTGATAGAAGAGGAGTGATCCTATGTGATTTGTTAGACTGAGTTCTAAGACCTTGGCCAGGACAGTAATATAAAGTGGAGAAAGAGTTTTCCACTATCGAACTCGAGTCGAATAAATCTTGACATATGACAGACGAAGGGGTTTGACGAGTTATCCATGACCTCCGTCCTGTAGGGATCCATGATAGTAGGACTGTATCACACATTAACTGCACCTAGAGGTTCATCATTCTATTCTGCTGGGTAGCCACTACATGCTGCTAGGTGTCACTGGTGGATGGTGGGACTCATAGGGATTATCTCGATGATCGATTAACCCTAATAAGTAGAGTTGGAATCGTTCCAACCCATTGAAAGGAGTTTTCAATGATATTGTGATAGAGATCGCAATATATCTCACTACCAGTCAGAATAGAACCTATGGAGTCACACACACTAGAAGTATTGACCGATCCGATGGTTGAAAAGTGATTATGAATCACGAGTAATCAATTCGATTGATAATCAGTTGAAGAAGAAATGGGAATTGATTAATTAGACTTAAAACACGAATCCTACTTGGAATAGGATTCCTAGAGTCCTAATTGGATTAGGACTGGGAATCCTAATTGGAGTAGGATTGGGATTCCTACTTGAAATAGGATTCCTACAATCCTAATTAGATTAGGAGTTTTGAATTAAAATTGGATTCCTACTTGGAATAGGATTCCTAGAAGTCCTAATTGGATTAGGACTTCGAATTCAAATAAGAGTC
Organism: Phoenix dactylifera; assembly: GCF_009389715.1. Classification (NCBI taxonomy): domain Eukaryota; kingdom Viridiplantae; phylum Streptophyta; class Magnoliopsida; order Arecales; family Arecaceae; genus Phoenix; species Phoenix dactylifera. Next base: position 52,132 of record NW_024069068.1, on the reverse strand, counting down.
CTAATTGGATTAGTACTAAAATTAAATATGTCCTAATTTGGATTAGGGTTTCTTAAGTCATAATTAATTATTAATCTAATGAATCAATAAGACTCCTAATTGGATTAGGATTGAAGAGTTCAATTGAGTCAAAATTGATTTAAGTTCTAATTAGATTAGGACTTACCTAGATTGGATCCAAATTGGTTCACCCTTGGGCTAAGCCTAATTGGATTAGGGCTTGACCACATTAGGGCATTCCAAACCCTACTTAATGTGGATTAGGGTTTACCATGAGGAGGGGCGTACGCCCCTCCCCTTTCCATGTGGTGAGGGATGAAGAGAGGGGGCCGGCCCCCCTTCTTAGGAAATAACTCTAGGGCTCCTAGATTGTAGGAGCCCTAGATGGCTTTAAAAGGGGAGCAAGGGCCGGCGCCCTAAGTAGATGAGAAGTCCTCTTCCTCCAAGCCGTGGCCACCTCTCACCCCTCCTTGGTTCAGCCGCAAGCAAGGAAGAACAAGTCCAAGGTGTTGGCGGCATCCTCTTCCTCCCTTCTTCCTTCCAACGCAGGGAAAAGAAAGAAGGCTGCAGGGGCTGTGTTCTTCTTCCTTGGTTTCATCCTTCTTCTTCCTCCTCCCAAGCACAATCAAGGGTTGATTGAAAGGGAGGAAATCAGCCATCAAAAGAAGTCTTTGCAAGAGAGCTAGCACCCCGGAAAGACTAGAGAGCTTTGATCGGATCTCTGCTTCGTGTGGATACCCGTAGAGGCCGGACACTTGAACGGCTTCAAGCGAACCCACCACGAACTCAGATTTGCGGTGATCATCTACCCGCACAAGGTGAAGATCTGATCTTCTAATGTTTTTAAAAGTTTTTAATCCTTGCCTAACTACGAACGGTTCATGAAACAACGTTCATGCGATGAACGTCGATCCCGCACATGCCTCTTCCGATGCCATCTGTTTTTTTTTTGAAATATCAGCGGCATAGGCGGGTTTCTAACAGTGGTATCAGAGCCTAGGCTTCGTAGATTAAGGAAAGGATTAATTATTAGTAGGCTTATTAGATCTGAAGATTGAAAGATTATGCATGCTGAAAATTTTGTGCATGCAGATTTTTTCTAGGGTGCTGATTTTTGCATGCTGATTTTTATACGATAAAAAGATGATTCTAATTGCATTGTTAATGGGATTACAAAGTTTAGAATCATGATTAGCATGATCAGCAATCTATGTCATGAGATAATCAGTTAGTTTTCAGATCTGAAAATTATAATTGCTGCATATGGTGATGATCATAGGATTCAAACCCTTTTGGTATCAAATGTAATGACCTGCGATGTGATCTGTGATGTCATGTAATTTTTCAGATACTTGCATGCATCTTATTTGATGTTTTGAGAGGCCTGCGTGCCTCCTAAAAGGAGATGTAATTTATTATTATTTTTATTTTACATCTAGTTGTATTTCTGTGATGTGATGTACGTCAACGATCAAGTTGAAGACAAGGCATGAGATGAACAGGTGATCTAAGTGGTTAATGGCGATTGGATCAAGAGTTGATCAAGGATCGAATTAAGGAGGCTTGGAACCAATTCAAGAGTTGAAGACCAGTTGATCGATTGACGTGCATGTGCTTGTAATACGACCTAACTAGAATCCATGATCATCACCTATTTAAAGTTTAGCTTTAATTATTGCTGCGATTATAACTGCCTGCAATGTGCCGTTTGCATGTGATGTGAATGAGAGTCGGGTAGATAGGTTTACATGTGATGTAGCAAACCCAATTGAGACCTAAATTAAAACCTCCTCAATCAAGTCGAGAGTGAACCGACATGAGCAAGTCATATTAGATTAATTGATCTAATTGGTGTCTAGGAAAGCATGAAAAGTGGTTACTTAATTAGGACCTTACTCTCTGAGTAAGGGGAGCCTCCCACCTGCTTACCTGGCCAATTGTTCGATTACCTCTTATGAAGAGCTCAAGTTGCAAACACTAAGACCTGATTAACCAATATTAAGGCAATAGGTCTTCCACTGTAGTAGAGCTACTAAGGCCTTTCTGATGTTGATTTGTCTCGGCTGGACACAGTGGTCAAGTTGCATCGGGGGGCTGGACCTCTCTATAGACATGAGATGTTGTAGGGTAAAGGTGGGGTTGGGCACCAATAACTATTAGGTGAGGACCCAATGATGATTTTATTCCTACGGTTATACGGTGGGTCTGACTTAACTAAGAAATGGGACCAATAACTGTTAGGTGAGGTCTTCATGGCTTAGAGACCAAGTTGCACTGCAACATGCTTGAGAAGCATTGTACAAGAGTTGTACACTCATCCATCTATGTGTCACCAATAACTGTTAGGTGAGGTGCCATGTAGATTGGTAAGACCGTAGTACCTACTAGAAACCCTAGTCGCGTAGGATTTCCGTTTTACTTACCAGGGGAGTGTAAGGGATTCGAGAAAATAGTGGGAGGTACATTTGTTCTAAAAGACCTTAGAACAAATTAATGATCAAGTACAAAAGTCTAACTAGAATTTTTACTCTCTGCAGATACAATGTCAGCTTCAAACCCTTTGACCCGTATTCTTGAGACCAACCGACTGACCGGAACCAATTACAAGGACTGGCTTAGAAACCTCAAAATTGTTTTGGACTGTGAGAAAATAGGCTACATACTCGATTCAGATATCCCCACACTACCAGCACGTCCTACTGATGTTCAGCGACAGATGCATCAAAAGTGGATGGATGATGACATTAGAGTTAAATGCTATATGATGGCATCCATGTCAAATGAACTCCAATGCCAGCATGAAAATATAAAGACTGCTAGGGACATACTGGCACACCTGCAAGAGTTGTATGGTGAGCAGAGTCGCACAGCTCGTTTTGAAGTGTCCAAGAGGCTCTTCAAGACAAAGATGCGCGAAGGGCAGTCTGTCCATGATCACGGTCTGACTATGATCAAGGACTTAGAGGAGCTTGAGAAGCTCGGAATGAACATGCACAAGGAATTGCAAGTGGATTTGATCCTACAGTCACTTCCTGATTCATTTGGTCAGTTTATAGTAAACTACCACATGAATAAGATTGAATGCACTAAGACTGAACTGATCAACATGTTGGTAACTACTGAGGGAGCCTTGAAAGGTTTAAGGGGCAATGTCCTTGCTGCTGAGTTGACTTCTGGTTCCAAGAGAAAGTCTACTTGGAAGAAAAAGAAGCCTGCTAAGAAGCAGGAGAAAGACAAAAAGCCAAAGAAGGAAGTTCAAAAGAAAAAGCCTAACGACAAAGGAAAATGTTTCCACTGCAATGTCGACGGCCACTGGAAGAGAAACTGTCCTTCATACCTCGAGAGCCTGAAGAACAAAAAAGGTAACACACCTTCAGAAGGTATAGACTTGCTCATAATTGAAACTAATCTAACGGTTTCTTCTACTTCTAGTTGGGTTATAGATTCTGGTTCTAGTGCTCATTTGTGCACTACCATGCAGGGTCTAAAGGAAAGTAGAAGGCTGGCGGAAGGTGCAGTAACCCTTCGGGTTGGCAACGGGGCAAAAGTTGCTGCTGTGGCTGTGGGCACCTACCATCTGCGACTACCGTCTGGTTTTAGTTTATTACTTAGAGACTGCTATTATGTACCTGTTGCTAGCAGAAATTTGATTTCTGTTTCATGTCTAGCACAGGAAGGTCATGCTTTTACATTTGACAAAGACTGCTGTTCTATTTATTTAAGAAATAAAATAGTCGCACGTGGTTTTATGATTGACAGTCTCTATCATTTACATATGGATGTATTTGTGAATGTTACCGAGCAAGAAGTGAGTGCCAAAGGATCCAAGAGATCCAGGGATGAGATAAACCAAAGATATTTGTGGCACCTCAGGTTTGGCCATATTGGAGAGGACAGAATGAACAAAATGGATAAAGATGGGCTTCTAGGCTCATTGACTTCCGAGTCATATCTAGTTTGCGAGTCCTGTCTTCAAGAAAAAATGGCTAGATTGCCCTTTATAGGACATGGGGAGAGGACCACTGAAATACTTACCCTAGTACATACAGATGTATGTGGCCCATTCGATGTGCTAGCCAGGGGACGTTATTCGTACTTCATTACCTTTACCGATGATTATTCACGGTATGGGTATGTGTATCTTATGAGACACAAGTCTGAATCTTTTGAAAAGTTCAAAGAGTTCAGAAATGAAGTAGAAAAACCAACTGGAAAAACTCTTAAGGCTCTTCGATCAGATCGAGGAGGAGAATATCTTAGTGGAAAATTTCGGGACTATCTCAAGAAAAATGGCATAGTCTCATAGTGGACACCTCCGGGTACACCTCAACTCAACGAGGTGTCAGAGAGGAGGAATCGGACCCTATTGGATATGGTCAGGTCCATGATGACCTTCACTGATTTACCTATGTTTCTTTGGGGATATGCCTTACTCACAACGATTTATTTATTGAATAGAGTTCCCTCTAAATCCGTTCCTACCACACCGTATGAGATATGGCATGGTAAGAAACCAAGTCTTGGTCATCTCAAGATTTGGGGATGTCCGGCCCACGTCAAGAGACTACAGGCAGACAAGTTAGAGGCTAGGACCATAAGTGCTCGTTTTATAGGATATCCTAAAGAGTCATTAGGATACAATTTTTACGTCTCAGAGGATCACAATGTGTTTGTGAGCCGTCATGCCATCTTTCTGGAAAACCAGTTTATCCTTGATAGAGGCAGTAGGAGGAAAATTGAGCTTGAAGAGAAAGTTTCTGAAAAGCAACGAGTCATGGATCCTATCGAACCCATTCATACAGAGCCAGTACACGATGTCCCTCAACCACCTCGTAGATCTAGTAGGGTCTCCCATCCTCCCGATAGATACTTAGGTATACTAGAAGAGGATACCGAGGAAATATTGTTAGATGTATGCCCTAGAAGCCAATCTGGCTGACACATTGTTAATTCTAGGAACATAATTTTGTACTTGACTATTTATTATTGAATAAATAAAAGGCATCTTTTCATTCATATTAATTATGTGTCTATGAATCGTCCAAGAAATTAATAAGATGATGATGCATATTCTCAAGAGTTGAGAATTTGAGCCATGTATCATTGGTGATTAATTTCTAAATGCTCCTGATCAATGGATCATCATGAGGACGGTGATCGATCCGATCAGTGCACAGATCACTTTCCTTCTGGATGGACGAGACTTGAGTCCACAGTATAGGGACACTGAAGTGATAGTGCAGGTGCTTGTTAGAGAACAAGGGTACTGAGCGTGACCAAGACAAGAAGTTACTTGGAGTCTATCCACTCGTCAGTGACTTGCTTGATGTTGCAGTAGTATGACTGGTCCTTTGACCTGCGGTGCTTCGGCTACTCACAGTGAGGTTATTGTAGTTTGACTACACGTATACATGGTCTCTAGTCATATGGGTCCTTGTAGTGTAGATTGGCTGCAGTAAGTTCACTGTAGGAGTAGGGTATGCACTTACATGGAATCTATCGACCTTGATAGAAGAGGAGTGATCCTATGTGATTTGTTAGACTGAGTTCTAAGACCTTGGCCAGGGCAGTAATATAAAGTGGAGAAAGAGTTTTCCACTATCGAACTCGAGTCAAATAAATCTTGACATATGACAGACGAAGGGGTTTGACGAGTTACCCATGACCTCCGTCCTGTAGGGATCCATGATAGAAGGACTGTATCACATGATAACTGCACCTAGAGGTTCATCACTGGTGGATGGTGGGACTCATAGGGATTATCTCGATGATCGATAAGCCCTAATGAGTAGAGTTGGAATCGTTCCGACCCATTGAAAGGAGTTTTCAATGATATTGTGATAGAGATCACAATATATCTCACTACCAGTCAGAGTAGAACCTATGGGGTCACACACACTAGAGGCATTGACCGATCCGATGGTTGAATCGTGATTAGGAATCACAAGTAATCAAATCGATTGATAATAAGCTGAAAAAGGAACAAAGAGAATTAATTAATTGGACTTAAAACAAGAGTCCTACTTGGAGTAGGATTCCTAGAGTCCTAATTGGATTAGGACTAGGAATCCTACTTGGACTGAGATTCCTACTTAGACTGGGATTCCTACTTGGAGTGGGAATCCTATTTGGAGTAGGACTGGGATTCCTACTTGGAGTAGGATTCCTACAATCCTAATTAGATTAGGAGTTTTGAATTAAATTTGGATTCCTACATGGAGTAGGATTCCTAGAGTCCTAATCGGATTAGAACTTCGAATTCAAATTAGAGTCCTAATTGGATTAGGACTAGAATTAAACAAGTCCTAATTGGATTAGGATTTCTTAAGTCCTAATTAATTATTAATCTAATGAATCAACATGACTCCTAATTGGATTAGGATTGAAGAGTTCAATTGAGTCATAGTTCATTCAAGTTCTAATTGGATTAGGACTAGCATAGATTGAACCCAATTGATTCATGATTTGGACTAAACCAAATAGGAGCCCTAGATGCCTTTATAAGACTTTGAAAGGAGGTGGCCTAATGATAAGTGAAGCCCTCCTCCTCTCCATCACGTGGCCACCCTCCTCTCCTCTCTTTTCAGCCACCAACAACAAAGGGAAGAAAAGGATCTTGGTGGCCTCCTTCTTCCTCCACCGTTTGGTTCCAACGCAAGGAAGAAAAAGAAGGCTGCAGGGCTTCGTTCCTCTTCTTCTCTTCATCCTTCTTCTTCCTCCTCCCAAGCACAATCAAGGATTGATTGAAAGGGAGGATATCAGCCATCAAAGTTATCTCTGCAAGGGATCTAGCACCCCGGGGAGATAGAAAGCTTGGATCGGTTTTCTGCTTCGTGTGGATACCCGTAGAGGCCGGGTACTTGAACGGCTTCAAGCGAACCTTCATCCTAAACCACGATCATCAGTTTGCGGTGATCATCTACCCGCACAAAGGTGAAGATCTGATCTTCTAATGCTATTTAAAAGTTTTTAATCCTTATCTATCTACGAACGGTTTTTAAACAACGTTCATGCGATGAACGGTTGATCCCGCACATGCCTCTTCCGCTGCATCTGAATTTTTTAAATTTCAGCGGCATGATCGGGGTTTTCTAACAGTGGTATCAGAGCCTAGGCATCGTAGATTAAGGTAAGGATTAATTATTAATAGGCTTATTAGATCTGAAAATTGAATGATCATGCTTGCTGAAAATTTTCTGCATGTAGATTTTTCTAGGGTGCTGATTTTTGCATGCTGATTTTTATGTGATAAAAAGATGATTCTAATTGCATTGTTAATGGGATTACAAAGTTTAGAATCATGATTAGCATGATCAGCAACCTATGTCATAAGATAATCAATTAGTTTTCAGATCTGAAAATTATAATTGCTGCATGTGGTGATGATCATAGGATTCAAACCCTTTTGGTATCAAATATAATGACCTGCGATGTGATCTGTGATGTCATGTAATTTTTCAGATGCTTGCATGCATCTTATTTGATGTTTTGAGAGGCCTGCATGCCTCCTAAAAGGAGATGTAATTTATTATTATTTTTATTTTACATCTGGTTGTATTTCTGTAATGTGATGTACGTCAACGATCAAGTTGAAGACAAGGCATGAGATGAACAGGTGATCTAAGCGGTTGATGGCGATTGGATCAAGAGTTGATCAAGGATCGAATCAAGGAGGCTTGGAACCAATTCAAGAGTTGAGGACCAATTGATCGATTGACGTGCATGTGCTTGTAATACGACCTAATTAGAATCCATGATCATCACCTATTTAATGTTTAGCTTTATTTTGATGCTGCGATTATAACTGCCTGTGATGTGCCGTTTGCATGTGATGTGAATGAGAGCGGGGTAGATAGGTTTACATGTGATGTAGCAAACCCAATTGAGACCTAAATTAAAACCTCCTCAATCAAGTCGAGAGTGAACCGACATGAGCGAGTCATATTAGATTAATTGATCTAATTGGTGTCTAGGAATGCATGAAAGGTGGTTACTTAATTAGGATCTTACTCTCTGAGTAAGGGGAGCCTCCCACCTGCTTACCTGGCCAATTATTCGATTACCTCTTATGAAGAGCTCAAGTTGCAAACACTAAGACTTGATTAACCAATATTAAGTCAATAGGTCTTCCACTGTAGTAGAGCTGCTAAGGCCTTTCTGATGTTGATTTGTCTCGGCTGGATACAGTGGTCAAGTTGCATCGGAGGGCTGGACCTCTCTATAGACATGAGATGTTGTAGGGTAAAGGTGGGGTTGGGCACCAATAACTGTTAGGTGAGGACCCAATGACGACTTTATTTCTACGGTTATACGGTGGGTCTGACTTAACTAAGAAATGAGACCAATAACTGTTAGGTGAGGTTTTCATGGCTTAGAGACCAAGTTACACTACAACATGCTTGAGAAGCATTGTACAAGAGTTGTACATTCATCAATCTATGTGTCACCAATAACTATTAGGTGAGGTGGCATGTAAATCGGTGGGACCGCAGTACCCACTAGAAATCCTAGTCGTGTGGGATTTCCGTTTTCCTACCAGGGGAGTGTGAGGAATTCGAGAAAATAGTGGGAGTAACATTTGTTCTAAAAGACCTTAGAACAGATTAGGATCAAGTACAAAAGTCTAACTAGAATCTTTACTCTCTGAGGATTATAAAGTCAGCTTCTAGACTCTTAACTCATATCCTATAGAACAACCGTTTGACCAAACTCAATTATAAAAATTGGCTCAGCAAATTTCAAAAAAAAAAAAAAAAATCATTTTGAATTATGAGAAATTTGGGTACATGCTAGACCATGGAATCCCCGTGTTACCAATCCGTCCGATCACTGATCAGCGTAAGACGCTTGTTAAGTGGACGAACAATGACAATAAAGTTAGGTGCTGCACAATGGCATCCATGTCCAATGCATTACAATGCCAGCATGAGAACATGAAGACTGCCAGGGACATATTAAATCACCTGCAAGAGTTGTATGGTGATCAGAGTCACGCAGCTTGGTTTGAAGTGTCCAAGAGGCTCTTCAAAGCCAAGATGCACGATGAGCAGTATGTCCATGATCATGGTTTGACCATGATAAAGGACTTAAAGAAGCTTGAGAAGCTCGGCATGACCATGCACAAAGAACTGCAAATGGATTTGATCCCGTAATCCCTTCTAGCTTCATATGAACAATTTATAGTAAATTACCATATGAACAAGATTGTATGCACCAAAACAGAATTGTTAAAAAAATTGGTAACTACCTTAGGGATGCTGAAGAGTTCAAGGGGCATCGTTCTCACTGTTGAGTTAATTTCTACTTCCAAGAGAGAGTCTATTTGGAAGAAGAAAAAGCCTGCGAAGAAACAGAAGACCGAGAAAATGCCAAATGAGGAAGTTCCAAGAAAAGGCCAATTGCAAGGAAAAATGTTTCCATTGCATCATGGACGGCCATTGGAAGAGGAACTATCCTACATACATGGGAAAGCATAAAGAACATAAAGGGTGACAGACCTTCAGAAGGTATGTCAGAAATGCTCAGGATACTTAGGGACTGTTACCTATTGCTAGCAGAAATTTGATTTCTATATTTTATTTAGCACAGAAAGATTTTTATTTGAAAAATAAATTGATTCAACATGGTTTTATGATTGACAGTCTCTATCACATACATATGGATGTATCTGTGAATATATCTGAGCAAACAGTGAATACCATAGGATCTAATAGATCCAAAAATGAGATAAATCTAAAGTATTTGTGGCACCTCAGGCTTGGCCATATAGGAGAAGACAGAATAAACAAATTGGAGAAACATGAGCTTTTGGGCTCATTTACTTTCGAGTTATATTTGATTTGTGAATTCTGCCTTCAAGGAAAGATGGCCAAATTATCCTTTGTAGGACACAGGGAGGTCCACTAAAATACTTATCCTAGTACACACTGATGTGTGTGGCCCATTCGATGTGCAGGTTAGGGGTTGTAATTTTTTACTTCATTTTACCGATGATTACTCACGGTATGGATATGTGTATGAGACACAAATATGAAACTTTTGAAAGGTTCAAAAAGCTTAGATATGAAGTAGAAAAATAAGCACAAAAACTCATTAAGGTTCTTCGATCAGATCGAGGAAGTGAATACCTTAATGGAGAGTTCCGTGATTATCTCAAGGAGAATGGTATAGTTTCATAATGGACTCCTCCTGGTACACCTCAGCTCAATGGAGTGTCAGAGAGGAGGAATCGGACTCTATTGATATGGTCCAGTCCATGATGAGCTTCACTGATTTACCCTTGTTTCTTTAGATAGATGCCCTATTTTCAGCTATTTACTTGTTGAATAGAGTTCCCTCTAAAGTCCATTCCTACCGCACCATATGAGATATGACATGGTAAGAAACCAAGATTTGGGAATGTCCAGCCCACGTCAAGAGACTACAGGCAAACAAGTTAGAGGCTAGGACCATAAGTGCTCATTTTATAGGATATCCTAAAGAGTCATTAGGATACAATTTTTACGTCTCAGAGGATCACAATGTGTTTGTGAGCCGTCATGCCATCTTCTTGGAAAACCAGTTTATCCTTGATAGAGGCAATGGGAGGAAAATTGAGCTTGAAGAGAAAGTCTCTGAAAAGCAACGAGTCATGGATCCTATCGAACCCATTCATACAGAGCCAGTACACGATGTCCCTCGACCACCTCGTAGATCTAGGGTCTCCCATCCTCCCGATAGATACTTAGGTATACTACAAGAGGATACCAAGGAAATGTTCCTAGTGGGAGATAGGGATCACATGCAGGATCCCAAAACCTACGACGAGGCGATATCTGATATCGATTTCGAGAAATGGCTGGAAGCCATGAAGTCAGAGTTAGACTCCATGCATTCTAACCAAGTCTGGACCTTAGTAGATCCACCAGAAGGTATTGTACCTATTGGATGCAAATGGATCTACAAAAGGAAGATAGGTTCGGATGGAGAGGTAGAGACCTATAAGGCAAGGCTTGTGGCGAAAGGGTATAGTCAGCGCGAGGGCATTGACTATCAGGAGACCTTTTCACCTGTAGCCATGCTAAAATCCATCCGAACATTGCTTGCCATTGCAGCATTTCATGATTATGAAATCTGGCAGATGGATGTGAAAACAGCTTTCCTGAATGGATATCTTGATGAAGACATCTATATGGAACAACCTTTGGGTTTCACTTCCAGTGATGGAGATCACAAGGTCTGCAAGCTGCAAAAGTCCATCTATGGACTAAAGCAAGCATCTCGGAGTTGGAACACTCGTTTCGATGACGCAATCAAAACGTTTGATTTCATCAAAAACGAAGAGGAACCATGTGTTTACAAAAGGGTTAGTGGGAGTGCTGTTGTATTTCTCGTACTGTACGTTGACGACATCCTCCTGATAGGGAATGATATTCTCATGCTAACCTCGGTCAAGGTCAGGTTGTCAAAAAGGTTCTCCATGAAAGACCTTGGGGAAGCATCCTATATTTTGGGAATAAAGGTCTATAGAGATAGATCTAAAAGGATGCTTGGCCTATCATAGAAGATGTACATAGAGGAAGTGCTGAAAAGGTTCAGCATGGAAAACTCTAAAAGGGGTCTCTTACCCCTAAGGCATGGAATTAATCTCTCCAAGAAGATGTGCCCCAACACATCTGAAGAGATTCAACGCATGAGCAAGATCCCCTATGCATCAGCAATAGGGAGCCTCATGTATGCCATGCTATGTACATGACTTGATATAGTACATGTTGTGAGTATCACGAGCATATGTCAATCAGATCCAGGCAAAAAGCACTGGATAGCTGTGAAGAACAGTCTTAAGTACTTGAGAAGAACTAAGGACATGTTCTTGGTCTTTGAGAGAAGATCAGAGTTGAAGGTAGAAGGATGCACACATATTGATGATAGAAAGTCTACATCAAGATATGTGCAATGGTGGTTCAGTAAGTTGGAAGAGTTCCAAACAACCAATCATTATAGATTCAACCTTAGAAGCTGAATGTTAAGCCGTATCTAAGGGTGCAGTGGAAACCTTCTAATTAAAAGTTCATTGCAGAGTTAGGTGTAATGTCATTAGATGTCATAACACTTTACTGCGATAACATTGGCACCATAGCACTAGCCATGGAGCCAAGGTCTCATCAAAAGTCCGAGCACATAGAGCGGCGCTTCCACCACTATATTGAGAAGAAATATGTAGAGGTGCAGAGAGTAGACTCCGCGGATAACATGGCAGACCCGTTCACTAAGCAGCTAAGTCAGCAAAAAACTGAAGCCCACCTTGAGAAGATGGGGCTTAGATATACGACTGATTGGCTTTAGTGCAAGTGGGAGATTGTTAGATGTATGCCCTAGAAGCCAATCTGGCTGACACATTGTTAATTCTAGGGACATAATTTTGTACTTGACTATTTATTATTGAATAAATAAAAGGCATCTTTTCATTCATATTAATTATGTGTCTATGAATCGTCCAAGAAATTAATAAGATGATGATGCATATTCTCAAGAGTTGAGAATTTGAGCCATGTATCATTGGTGATTAATTTCTAAATGCTCCTGATCAATGGATCATCATGAGGATGGTGATCGATCCGATCAGTGCACAGATCACTTTCCTTCTGGATGGACGAGACTTGAGTCCACAGTGTAGGGACACTAAAGTGATAGTGCAGGTGCTTGTTAGAGAACAAGGGTACTGAGCGTGACCAAGACAAGAAGTTACTTGGAGTCTATCCACTCGTCAGTGACTTACTTGATGTTGCAGTAGTATGACTGGTCCTTTGACCTGCGGTGCTTCGGCTACTCACAGTGAGGTTATTGTAGTTTGACTACACGTATACATGGTCTCTAGTCATATGGGTCCTTGTAGTATAGATTGGCTGCAGTAAGTTCACTGTAGGAGTAGGATATGCACTTACATGGAATCTATCGACCTTGATAGAAGAGGAGTGATCCTATGTGATTTGTTAGACTGAGTTCTAAGACCTTGGCCAGGGCAGTAATATAAAGTGGAGAAAGAGTTTTCCACTATCGAACTCGAGTCAAATAAATCTTGACATATGACAGACGAAGGGGTTTGACGAGTTATCCATGACCTCCCTCCTGTAGGGATCCACGATAGAAGGACTGTATCACATGATAACTGCATCTAGAGGTTCATCATTCTATTCTGCTGGGTAGCCACTACATGCTGCTAGGTGTCACTGGTGGATGGTGGGACTCATAGGGATTATCTCGATGATCGATAAGCCCTAATGAGTAGAGTTGGAATCGTTCCGACCCATTGAAAGGAGTTTTCAATGATATTGTGATAGAGATCACAATATATCTCACTACCAGTCAGAGTAGAACCTATGGGGTCACACACACTAGAGGCATTGACCGATCCGATGGTTGAATCGTGATTAGGAATCACAAGTAATCAAATCGATTGATAATAAGCTGAAGAAGGAACAAAGAGAATTAATTAATTGGACTTAAAACAAGAGTCCTACTTGAAGTAGGATTCCTAGAGTCCTAATTGGATTAGGACTAGGAATCCTACTTGGACTGAGATTCCTACTTGGACTGGGATTCCTACTTGGACTGGAAATCCTATTTGGAGTAGGACTGGGATTCCTACTTAGAGTAGGATTCCTACAATCCTAATTAGATTAGGAGTTTTGAATTAAATTTGGATTCCTACTTGGAGTAGGATTCCTAGAGTCCTAATCAGATTAGGACTTCGAATTCAAATTAGAGTCCTAATTGGATTAGGACTAGAATTAAACAAGTCTTAATTGGATTAGGATTTCTTAAGTCCTAATTAATTATTAATCTAATGAATCAACATGACTCCTAATTGGATTAGGATTGAAGAGTTCAATTGAGTCATGGTTTATTCAAGTTCTAATTGGATTAGGACTAGCATAGATTGAACCCAATTGATTCATGATTTGGACTAAACCAAATAGGAGCCCTAGATGCCTTTATAAGGCTTTGAAAGGAGGTGGCCTAATGATAAGTGAAGCCCTCCTCCTCTCCATCACGTGGCCACCCTCCTCTCCTCTCTTTTCAGCCACCAACAACAAAGGGAAGAAAATGATCTTGGTGGCCTCCTTCTTCCTCCACCGTTTGGTTCCAACGCAAGAAAGAAAAAGAAGGCTGCAGGGCTTCGTTCCTCTTCTTCTCTTCATCCTTCTTCTTCCTCCTCCCAAGCACAATCAATGATTGATTGAAAGGGAGGATATCAGCCATCAAAGTTATCTCTGCAAGGGAGCTAGCAACCCGGGGAGATAGAAAGCTTGGATCGGTTTTCTGCTTCGTGTGGATACCCGTAGAGGCCGGGCACTTGAACAGCTTCAAGCGAACCTTCATCCTAAACCACGATCATCAGTTTGCGGTGATCATCTACCCGCACAAAGGTGAAGATCTGATCTTCTAATGCTATTTAAAAGTTTTTAATCCTTATCTATCTATGAACGGTTTTTAAACAACGTTCATGCGATGAACGGTTGATCCCGCACATGCCTCTTCCGCTGCATCTGAATTTTTTAAATTTCAGCGGCATGATCGGGGTTTCCTAACAAATGTTCCTAGTGGGAGATAGGGATCATACACAAGATCCCAAAACCTACGACGAGGCGATATCTGATATCGATTCCGAGAAATGGCTGGAAGCTATGAAGTCAGAATTAGACTCCATGCATTCCAACCAAGTCTGGACCTTAGTAGACCCACCAGAAGGTATTGTACCTATTGGATGCAAATGGATCTACAAAAGGAAAATAGGTTCGAATGGAGAGGTAGAGACCTATAAGGCAAGGCTTGTGGCGAAAGGGTATAGTCAGCGCGAAGGCATTGACTATCAGGAGACCTTTTCACCTGTAGCCATGCTAAAATCCATCCGAACATTGCTTGCCATTGCAGCATTTCATGATTATGAAATCTGGCAGATGGATGTAAAAACTGCTTTCCTAAATGGATATCTCGATGAAGATATCTATTTGAAACAGCCTTTGGGTTTCACTTCCAGTGATGGAGATCACAAGGTCTGCAAGCTGCAAAGGTCCATCTATGGACTAAAGCAAGCATCTCGGAGTTGGAACACTCATTTCGATGACGCAATCAAATCGTTTGATTTCATCAAAAAGAGGAACCGTGTGTTTACAAAAAGGTTAGTGGGAGCGCTGTCGTATTTCTCGTACTGTACGTGGACGACATCCTACTGATAGGGAATGATATTCCCATGCTAACCTCGGTCAAGGTCTGGTTGTCAAAAGAACTCTCGATGAAAGACCTTGGGGAAGGATCCTATATTTTGGAAATAAAGGTCTATAGAGATAGATCTAAAAGGATGCTTGGCCTTTCACAGAAGATGTACATACAGGAGGTGCTGAAGAGGTTCAGCATGGAAAACTCCAAGAGGGGTCTCTTACCCCTAAGGCATGGAATTCATCTCTCCAAGAAGATGTGCCCCAACACATCTGAAGAGATTCATCGCATGAGCAAGATACCCTATGCATCGGCAATAGGGAAACTCATGTATGCCATGCTATGTACACGACCTGATATAGCCCTTGCTGTGAGTGTCACAAGCAGATATCAGTCGAATCCAGGTGAAGAACACTGGACAGCTGTGAAGAATATTCTTAAGTACTTGAGAAGAACTAAAGATTTATTCTTGGTTTTTGGAGGATCATCAGAGTTAAAGGTAGAAGGGTACACAGATTCAGACTTCATGACTGATGTCGATGATAGGAAGTCAACATCTGGGTATGTGTTCTTGTGCAATGGTGGTACGATGAATTGGAAGAGTTCTAAACAACCGATCATTGCTGATTCTACTATGGAAGCTGAATACATTGCCGCCTCTGAAGCTGCTACGGAAGGCTTCTGGTTCAAGAAATTCATTGCAGAGTTGGACGTGATGACATCAGATGCTATAACACTCTACTGCAATAATAATGGTGCCATAGCTCTTGCTAAGGAACCAAAGTCTCATCAGAAGTCCAAGCACATAGAGCGGCACTTCCACCTCATACGCGACTATGTAGAGAAGAAATATGTAGAGGTGCAGAGAGTAGACTCTGCGGATAACGTGGCGGACCTGTTCACTAAGCAGCTAAGTCAGCAGAAGACTGAAGCCCACCTTGAGAAGATGGGGCTTAGATATATGAATGATTGGCTTTAGTGCAAGTGGGAGATTGTTAGATGTATGCCCTAGAAGCCAATCTGGCTGACACATTGTTAATTCTAGGGACATAATTTTGTACTTGACTATTTATTATTGAATAAATAAAAGGCATCTTTTTCATTCATATTGTTTATGTGTCTATGAATCGTCCAAGGAATTAATAAGATGATGATACATATTCTCAAGAGTTGAGAATTTGAGCCATGTATCATTGGTGATTAATTTCTAAATGCTCCTGATCAATGGATCATCACGAGGACGGTGATCGATACGATCAGTGCACAGATCACTTTCCTTCTGGATGGACGAGACTTGAGTCCACAGTGTAGGGACACTGAAATGATAGTGCAGGTGCTTGTTAGAGAACAAGGGTACTGAGCGTGACCAAGACAAGAAGTCACTTGGATGTCTATCCACTCGTCAGTGACTTGCTTGATGTTGCAGTAGTATGACTGGTCCTTTGACCTGCGGTGCTTCAGCTACTCACAGTGAGGTTATTGTAGTTTGACTACACGTATACATGGTCTCTAGTCATATGGTTCCTTGTAGTGTAGATTGGCTGCAGTAAGTTCACTGTAGGAGTAGGGTATGCACTTACATGGAATCTATCGACCTTGATAGAAGAGGAGTGATCCTATGTGATTTGTTAGACTGAGTTCTAAGACCTTGGCCAGGGCAGTAATATAAAGTGGAGAAAGAGTTTTCCACTATCGAACTCGAGTCGAATAAATCTTGACATATGACAGACGAAGGAGTTTGACGAGTTATCCATGACCTCCGTCCTGTAGGGATCCACGATAGTAGGACTGTATCACACGTTAACTGCACCTAGAGGTTCTTCATTCTATTCTGCTGGGTAGCCACTACATGCTGCTAGGTGTCACTGGTGGATGGTGGGACTCATAGGGATTATCTCGATGATCGATTAACCCTAATGAGTAGAGTTGGAATCGTTCCAACCCATTGAAAGGAGTTTTCAATGATATTGTGATAGAGATCGCAATATATCTCACTACCAGTCAGAATAGAACCTATGGGGTTACACACACTAGAAGTATTGATCGATCCGATGGTTGAAAAGTGATTATGAATCACGAGTAATCAATTCGATTGATAATAAGTTGAAGAAGGAATGAGAATTGATTAATTGGACTTAAAACACGAATCCTACTTGGAATAGGATTCCTAGAGTCCTAATTGGATTAGGACTGGAAGTCCTAATTGGAGTAGGACTGGGATTCCTACTTGAAATATGATTCCTACAATCCTAATTAGATTAGGAGTTTTGAACTAAAATTGGATTCCTACTTGGAATAGGATTCCTAGAAGTCCTAATTGGATTAGGACTTCGAATTTAAATAAGAGTCCTAATTGGATTAGGACTAAAATTAAATATGTCCTAATTTGGATTAGGGTTTCTTAAGTCACAATTAATTATTAATCTAATGAATCAATAAGACTCCTAATTGGATTAGGATTGAAGAGTTCAATTGAGTCAAAATTGATTTAAGTTCTAATTGGATTAGGACTTACCTAGATTGGATCCAAATTGGTTCACCCTTGGGCTAAGCCTAATTGAATTAGGGCTTCACCACATTAGGGCATTCCAAACCCTACTTAATGTGGATTAGGGTTTACCATGAGGAGGGGCGTACGCCCCTCCCCTTTCCATGTGGTGACGGATGAAGAGAGGGGGCCGGCGCCCCCTCTTAGGAAATAACTCTAGGGCTCCTAGATTGTAGGAGCCCTAGATGGCTTTAAAAGGGGAGCAAGGGCCAGCGCCCTAAGTAGATGAGAAGTCCTCTTCCTCCAAGCCGTGGCCACCTCTCACCCCTCCTTGGTTCAGCCGCAAGCAAGGAAGAACAAGTCCAAGGTGTTGGCGGCATCCTCTTCCTCCCTTCTTCCTTCCAATGCAGGGAAAAGAAAGAAGGCTGCAGGGGCTGTGTTCTTCTTTCTTGGTTTCATCCTTCTTCTTCCTCCTCCCAAGCACAATCAAGGGTTGATTGAAAGGGAGGAAATCAGCCATCAAAAGAAGTCTTTGCAAGGGAGCTAGCACCCCGGGAAGACTAGAGAGCTTTGATCGGATCTCTGCTTCGTGTAGATACCCGTAGAGGCCGGACACTTGAACGGCTTCAAGCGAACCCTCTTCCTAAAACCACGAACTCAGATTTGCGGTGATCATCTACCCGCACAAGGTGAAGATCTGATCTTCTAATGTTTTTAAAAGTTTTTAATCCTTGCCTAACTACGAACGGTTCATGAAACAACGTTCATGCGATGAACGTCGATCCCGCACATGCCTCTTCCGCTGCCATCTGATTTTTTTTTAAAATATCAGCGGCATAAGCGGGTTTCTAACACGCCCCTCCCTCCTTATGTTACATCACGCACACCTCCACTTCATCTAATCAAGTGGAGGTTAGGGGCTTGTTCTTAGGTGGTTTAGTCCCTTTCAAAAAAGAACAAGGTGCACCCTTTCTTTCATTCCAAATCCTAATCCAATTAGGATTTAATTGAACCAAGATTCCATTGAACTCTTCAATCCTAATCCAATTAGGAGTCATTTAATTAATTAGATTAAAATTAAAATTAATTAGGACTTCAGAAAATCCTAATCTAATCAAGACTTGTTCAATTTCAGCCCTAAGACAATTAGGACTTTAGAAATCCTATTCCAAGTAGGACTCTAATTTAATTTGAAATCCTAATCCAATTAGGACTTCATGAATCCCACTCCAAGTAGGACTCATGATCAAGTCCAATTAATTAAATCCAATTAATTAGATTAAATTGCAATCCGATTGTAATTATTTCTTCTTCTAACCACTAACTCTTAGCGGGTTTTCAATTTATCAATCTAATTGATCATATGTGATTCTTAATCACAATTCAACCATCGGATCGGTCAATACTTCTAATGTGTGTGACCCCATAGGTTCTATTCTGACTGGTATGAGATATATTGCGATCTCTATTACAATATCATTGAAAACTCCTTTCAATGGGTTGAAACAATTCCAACTCAACTCGCCAGGGATCATCGACCATCAAGATGATCCATGTGAGTCTCACCATCCACCAGTGACACCTAGCAGTATGTAGTGACTATCCAGCAGAATAGAATGATGAACCTCTAGGTGCAGTTATTGTGATACAGTCCTTCTATCATGGATCCCTACAGACCGGAGGTCATGGATAACTCGTCAAACCCCATCGTCTGTCATATGTCTAGATTTATTTGACTTGAGTTCGATAGTGAAAAACTCTTTTTCCACTTTATATTACTGCCCTGGCCAAGATCTTAGAACTCAGTCTAATAAATCACATAGGATTACTCCTCTTTTATCAAGGTCGATAGATTCCATGTAAGTGCATACCCTACTCCTACAGTGAACCTACTGCAGCCAATCTACACAACAAGGATCCATATGACTAGAGACCATGTATATATGCAGTCAAACTACAATAACCTCACTGTGAATAGCCGAAGCACCGCAGGTCAAAGAACTAGTCACACTACTGCAATATCAAGCAAGTCACTGACGAGTGGATAGACATCCAAGTGACTTCTTGTCTTAGTCACGCTCAGTACCCTTGTTCTCTAACAAGCACCTGCACTATCACTTCAGTGTCCCTACATTGTGGACTCGAGTCTCGTCCATCCATAAGAAAAGCGATCTGTGCACTGATCGGATCGATCACCGTCCTCGTGATGATCCATTGATCAGGAGCATTTAGAAATTAATCACCAATGATACATGGCTCAAATTCTCAACTCTTGAGAATATGTATCATCATCTTATTAATTTCTTGGACGATTCATAGACACATAAACAATATGAATGAAAAGATGCCCATTTATTATTCAATAATAATAAAGTCAAGTACAAATTTATGTCCCAGAATTAATAATGTGTTTGCCAGATTGGCTTCTAGGGTATACATCTAACACAAGGTTCCTCCTTCCTTTTCTTCCATCGCGAGCAAGGTTGAAGAAAGAAAGGGTTCTTCTTGAAGGAGGTATATTGCAGATTTTTATCTTCTAATCTATATGATAGTCATGAGAGGTCTTTGCAAGGAGCTAGCACTCCGGTAAGATCCTACCTCAGATGATTAGATCCTCGTGTGGATATCTGTAGAGGCCGGACAATTGTGTGGCTCAAATAGGAACCTAGATAGATCATTAGGCTGTGGTGTTCTTCACCTGCAGAATTTTTGAAGATGAGATCTTCAAATTAATTTTTTCTGATTTTAGTTTCAGTTTTATAAATCTTAATCAACCGTCCTCAGATCCTAATCTTCCCTCCCTAATGAATTCAAAGATCTTCTGGATTTGGATCCAGAAAATTTTTTGAATTCTACGATCCGAGGCGCGTTCATGCGATGAACGACGTCCCGTTCAAATTCTGCTGCGAACGTCGCATCGAACGGGGCGTAACTCAGCATAAATAACTAGCATGTAAAACTTGGTTCTTTAAATAACAAAACCTTACAATGTTTAATAATAGTCTAAGATAAAACATCAATGTAAATAAATCCTAGTCTAAGATAACTTGTGCTTTAGTTCCTCTAGTCGCTCTCCCATTTTAAAATCCCGACAGGTTAGTTCTCGAAATCTGTAAAATAACAAGAAATTGTATAATGAGCTAGACAGCCTAGTAAGTAATAAACACCTTAACTAGTCAATTCATATAATAACATAAAATATAAATACAAATTACGATGAATCAACATAGTAACATAATCAATTTCTTTTCAAACACAAATTCATTGAAATCCATATCTTTCAAATATCCATATACATAATCATAAATCTGATTCAAAACAAATCACATTCAACTCAACAGCCTTTAACTACGACAACACTTATACCCTGTGGCTAGGCCAGAAACAGAACTGCATTTATACCCTGTGGAGTGGGCCAGAATACTGCACTTATATCCTGCGGAGTGGGCTAGAATACCGCACTTATACCATGTGGAGTGGGCCAGAATATCACACTTATACCCTGTGGCAGGGCCAGAACTGCCAATGCATAACTTCCAATTGGCAGGGTCCAAAACATAGTCAGACTGAGAGTTCCAAATCTGATGCACATCAAAATTCTTTTGTAACATAATAGATATATCATAATCCGATCTAAATATGCATACACGATGCAAGAATAGTAAATATATCCGAAAAATATTATTTCGAATCACATATCTATTTTTCATTCAAATCATCATCTCGTAAAATTTCATAAATCATATATAAATTTATTAACAATTTATTCGATGCAAAAATAATATTATATAAATAAAGAGTTTAGAGAAGGCAATTCATTACTTACATTGAACGCGATCCACAACAAATCCAATTAATTTCATAAATTTCTCGCAGAACCTAATATCCAAAAATCATATTTTTCTTTTAAAATTCATCACAATATATATAAAACTTAAATTTTAACATTCTTCCAGGGCCGACCCTGCAGAGGTGTCTAGCACTCTGGGTTCGGGTTCACACTCGGGTTCATACCCGTAAACCACCCTCTTCTCTTTATTTTATTATTGTTATTATTATTATTTTCTTTTTTCTTTCTTTTCTTTCTTTCTTTTCTTTTCTTTTCTTTTTCTTGTCTTTTCTTTTCTTTCCTTCTCTTTTCTTTTTCTTTTCTTTTTCTTTTCTTCTCTTCTTCTCCAGAAGCTTCTCCCGACTTCTTTCTTCCTTCCCCCCTTTCCTTCTTCTCTCTTTTTCTTTCTCTCGTGAATGGAGGTCGGCGAGCTCGGGAGACATCCGCCGGCTCTCTCCTTCTTCCCGCGGAGGAGGTATGCGCACGGGAGAAGAGGAAAAGCCCGCATCGGTCAGCCTTCTCCTTCTTCCCTCTCTTCTTCTTTCTTTCTTCTTTTTTTTAAATGGTACAGCAAAGAGGTAAAGGTTAGGAATCCTTACCTCAGCCCCGGTGAAGGTTCGGCGGTACTCTTTATCTTCGGTGGCAAACGGAGGAGGAGAACCCGTGCCGAAGCTTCTCGGCTCTCTCTCTCTCTCCCTCTTGGGCGGCTACACGAGGAAGAAGATCGCCCAAGGAAGGAGGGGACTTGGGGTCTGGCGTCTCCTCTACGGGTGGCCTCAAAGGAGAAGGAGAAGAAGCCCTAAAACAGGGCTTCCTTCTTCTTTGGGATGGATCCTTCCATCTCGCTGTCTCACGTGCAACTCCCGTGAGGCCGAAACCGGGACCGGGCCGATCAAATGGACCGGGCCCAGTTTCAGGGTCTCACATGTATGGAGAGCAAAGCAAGACTGCTAGATATGAGATATCCAAGTAGTTATTCCGTGCTAGGATGAGTGAAGGAACTCCAGTGCATAACCATGTTCTTATGGTTATAGACTTGATCACCAGATTAAGTCAATTAGGTTTTGCTATGGACAGTGAGCTCAGTCATGATTTGATCCTGCAATCACTACCTGAATTATTCTCTCAATTTGTTGTGAATTTTCACATGAACAAGCTGAACGCCTCCCTGTCTGAGCTGTTAAATACGTTAAAGACAGCTGAGACCCATATCAAGAAGGAAAAGGGTCCGATCCTTCTTGTTGATAGGGGCTCAAGAAAGAAATCCGGCAATAAGGTTCTAAGAAAAGGTTAACCCTAAGAGTAGCATCAAGAAGAAGAAAGAAAAGAAAATCTTCGGATCAAGTACCTGTTTTCACTGCGGCAAGGAAGGCCACTGGAAAAGGAATTGCAAGAGCTTTCTTGCAAAAAGCCTGAATCAAGAGTTGCATCAAAAGGTATGTTTATATTACATGCCAATTTGGCATTAAGTTCTTCAAACTCAAATTTATGGATATTGGATACCGGCTGTGGTTTTCACATTTGCAAATCATTGCATGGACTACAGAAAATTAGAAGTTTGGAGAAAGGTGACTTCGAGCTTTATGGCGCTGGAGGAGAGTCTATCCAAGCTGAAGCTGTTGGAACCTACCATTTAGAGTTGCCTTCGGAAGAGCTCCTGGAATTAGAAAATTATTATTATATGCCAAAAATTATTAGAAATATAATTTTCATTCCTTTGTTGTTAAAGAAAGGTTTTGAGATTAATGGAAAGGGCAATGGTTGCTCTATTTCTTTTTCTAATAAGCATCTTTGCAATGGCATTATGGAAAATGGTCTTCTAGTTCTATCTCTTAATGACAATATTTATCATATTGATAAAAGCAATAAAAGAAAGAGAGAGAAAGTGAATAACACCCTTCTTTGGTATTGCCGACTAGGTCATATTAGTGAGTCAAGAATACACAAGTTATACAAAGAAAAGTTCTTTGATCCTTATGATTTTGAATCATTAGGAACTTGTGAATCTTGTCTTATGGGTAAAATGACCAAGTCTCCATTCACTGGACATGGAGAAAGGGCAAGTGAGTTATTAGGACTCGTGCATACAGATGTATGTGGTCCTATGACAACTACAACTAGAGATGGATACTCTTTCTTCATCACATTCACTAATGATTTATCAAGGTTCAGATATGTGTATCTTATGAAACATAAATCCGAAACTTTTGATAAGTTTAAAGAGTATCAAAGTATGGTTGAAAAACAAACCGAAAAGTTTATTAAAATTCTTTGCTCGGATCGAGAAGGTGAATACCTTTCTAGTGATTTTTTAAATCATCTTAAGAAAAAGGGTATTCTCTCTGAATGGATACCTCTATATACGCCACAATTAAATGGTGTAGCCGAATGGAGGAATCGTACTCTATTAGATATGGTACGGTCCATGATGTGCTTTACAGATCTTTCTATTTTCTTCTAAGATTTTGCCCTAGAGACTGCTGCATTAATATTAAACAGAGTACCTTCTAAGTTTGTACCTAGCACTCCATATGAGATATGGAGAGAAAAAAAGCCAAATCTTAAGTATCTTAAGATATGGGGCTGTCAAGCTTATGTCAAAACATATTTTGGACACAAGCTAAGTGCTAGATCAGATAAATGTATATTTGTAGGTTATCCTAAAGATAGCATAGGATACTTCTTCTATCATCCTACCGAATGAAAGGTCTTTGTAGGTAGACATGCCACTTTTATGAAGAAAGAATTTTTTTTGAAAAGTGCAAGGATAGAAGAATTGAACTTGAAGAAGTTCAAGACCTACAAATGGAGACATAAGATATTTCTCAACCAGATGTACCCATAGATGAGGTACATGTTGGAATCCCACCCATGCCGCAAAAAAAAATCAGATTAGAAGCGCAGCGAAAAGGGCATGCGCGGGATCGGCATTCATCGCATGAACGTATTTCAAAAATCATCGTTCGTAGATAAATTTGGATTAAAACTTTTTAAACTATTGATGAGAGCACAAAAGTGCAATCATCATACCATCTGAATTAGTATTATAGCTAATCATTAATAATAAAATTAACTAATTAACGTTGTATTTGTGTTTGAGTGCAAGCAATCCAAGAAACCCAATAACATTGGGTTTAAGCCCAATGCCCGACAGCCCGAGCTCAAGTCAAGCTAGCATCTTTTAGAGCCTGCACATCCTGACTTCATCCCGTGATACATCACAACATCGCGAGCATCTCCGCATCCGCATCCCACGCATCCAGATCGGCTCCCTCCGGCTTCATCCATCCGCAATCTTCCAGCATAGCGCCCATCAAGCCATGAACGGCGTGTTAGATGTATGCCCTAGAAGCCAATCTGGCTGACACATTGTTAATTCTAGGGACATAATTTTGTACTTGACTATTTATTATTGAATAAATAAAAGGCATCTTTTTCATTCATATTATTTATCTGTCTATGAATCGTCCAAGAAATTAATAAGATGATGATACATATTCTCAAGAGTTGAGAATTTGAGCCATGTATCATTGGTGATTAATTTCTAAATGCTCCTGATCAATGGATCATCACGAGGACGGTGATCGATCTGATCAGTGCACAGATCACTTTCCTTCTGGATGGACGAGACTTGAGTCCACAGTGTAGGGACACTGAAGTGATAGTGCAAGTGCTTGTTAGAGAACAAGGGTACTGAGCGTGACCAAGACAAGAAGTCACTTGGATGTCTATCCACTCGTCAGTGACTTGCTTGATGTTGCAGTAGTGTGACTGGTCCTTTGACCTGCGGTGCTTCGGCTACTCACAGTAAGGTTATTATAGTTTGACTGCACACATACATGGTCTCTAGCCATATGGGTCCATGTAGTGTAGATTGGCTGCAGTAGGTTCACTGTAGGAGTAGGGTATGCACCTACAAGGAATCTATCGACCTTGATAGAAGAGGAGTGATCCTATGTGATTTGTTAGACTGAGTTCTAAGACCTTGGCCAGGGCAGTAATATAAAGTGGAGAAAGAGTTTTCCACTATCGAACTCGAGTCGAATAAATTTTGACATATGACAGACGATGGGGTTTGACGAGTTGTCCATGACCTCCGTCCTGTAGGGATCCACGATAGTAGGACTGTATCACATGGTAACTGCACCTGGAGGTTCATCTTTCTATTCTACTGGGTAGCCGCTACATGCTGCTAGGTGTCACTGGTGGATGGTGGGACTCACAGAGATTATCTCGATGATCGATAAACCCTAATGAGTTGAGTTGGAATCGTTCCAACCCATTGAAAGGAGTTTTCAATAATATAGTGATAGAGATCACAATATATCTCACTACCAGTCAGAGTAGAACCTATGGGGTCACACACACTAGAAGTATTGACCAATCCGATGGTTGAAAAGTGATTATGAATCACAAGTAATCAATTCGATTGATATTCAGTTGAAGAAGGAACAAATAGAATTAATTAATTGGACTTGAAACAAGAGTCCTACTTCGAGTAGGATTCCTAGAGTCCTAATTGAATTAGAACTGGAAATCCTAGTTGGAGTAGGACTGGGATTCCTACTTGGAATAGGATTCCTGCAATCCTAATGAGATTAGGAGTTTTGAATCAAAATTGGATTCCTACTTGGAGTAGGATTCCTAGAGTCCTAATCGGATTAGGACTTCGGATTCAAATAGAGTCCTAATTGGATTAGGACTAAAATTATATATGTCCTAATTTGGATTAGGGTTTCTTAAGTCACAATTAATTATTAATCTAATGAATCAATAAGACTCCTAATTGGATTAGGACTGAAGAGTTCAATTGAGTCAAAATTGATTTAAGTTCTAATTGGATTAGGACTTACCTAGATTGGATCCAAATTGGTTCACCCTTGGGCTAAGCCTAATTGGATTAGAGCTTGACCACATTAGGGCATTCTAATCCCTACCTAATATGGATTAGGGTTTACCATGAGGAAGGGGATAAGCCCCTCCCCTTTCCACGTGGAGAAGGGAGAAGAGACGGCGCCCCCTCTTAGGAAAGACATCAAGAACTCCTAAATGTTAGGAGCTCCACATGTCTATAAAAAGGGACTTGTGGGCGGCACCTAGGGCATAGAAGAAGTCCTCTTCCTCCTTGCCGTACGCCTCCCTCTCCTCTCCTCTTGGTTCAGCTGCAAGCAAGGAAGATAAAAGCCAAAGGTGTTGGCGGCATCCTCTTCCTCCCTTCTTCCTTCCAACGCAGGGAAAAGAAAAAAGGCTGCGTGGGGATTCTTCTTCTTCCTCTTCTTCATCCTTTTTCTTCCTCCTCTCAAGCACAATCAAGGGTTGATTGAAAGAGAGAAAATCAGCCATCAAAAGAAGTCTTTGCAAGGGAGCTAGCACCCCGAGAAGACAAGAGAGCTTTGATCGGATCACTGCTTCGTGTGGATACCCGTAGAGGCCGGACACTTGAATGGCTTCAAGCGAACCTTCATCCTAGACCACGAACTTCAGTTTGCGGTGATCATCTACCCGCACAAGGTGAAGATCTGATCTTCCTAAAGGTTTAAAAAGTTTTAATTCTTATCCAACTACGAACGGTTCATGAAACAACGTTCATGCAATGAATGTCGATCCCGCTTATGCCGATTCCGCTGCCATCTGAATTTTTTTGAAATATCAGCGGCATGGGCGGGTTCCCAACAGTGGTATCAGAGCCTAGGCTTCATAGATTAAGGTAAGAATTAATTATCTAAAGGCTTATTAGATCTGAAAATTGAATGATCATGCATGCTGAAAATTTCTGCATGCAGATTTTTCAGGGGTGCTGATTTTTGCATGCTGATTTTTATGTGATAAAATAAAGATTCTAATTGCGTTGTTAATGAGATTACAAAGTTTAGAATCATGATTAGCATGATCAGCAACCTATGTCATGATATAATCAGTTAGTTTTCAGATCTGAAAATTATAATTGTTGCATATGGTGATGATCATAGGATTCAAATCCTTTTGGTATCAAATGTAATGACCTGCGATGTGATCTGCAATGTCATGTAATTTTTTAGATGCTTGCATGCATCTTATTTGATATTTTGAGAGGCCTGCGTGCCTCCTAAAAGAAGATGTAATTTATTTTTATTTTTATTTTATAATCTGGTTGTATTTGTGTGATGTGATGTACGTCAACGATCAAGTTGAAGACTAGGCATGAGATGAATAGGTGATCTAAGCGGTTGATGGCGATTGGATCAAGAGTTGATCAAGGATCGGATCAAGGAGGCTTGGAACCAATTCAAGAGTTGAAGACCATTTGATCGATTGACGTGCATGTGCTTGTAATACGACCTAACTAGAATCCATGATCATCACCTATTTAAAGTTTAGCTTTAATTATTGCTGCGATTATAACTGCCTGCAATGTGCCGTTTGCATGTGATGTGAATGTGAGTCGGGTAGATAGGTTTACATGTGATGTAGCAAACCCAATTGAGACCTAAATCAAAAACCTCCTCAATCAAGTCGAGAGTGAACCGACATGAGCAAGTCATATTAGATTAATTGATCTAATTGGTGTCTAGGAAGGCATGAAAGGTGGTTACTTAATTAGGACCTTACTCTCTGAGTAAGGGAAGCCTCCCACCTGCTTACCTGGCCAATTGTTCGATTACCTCTTATGAAGAGCTCAAGTTGCAAACACTAAGACCTGATTAACCAATATTAAGTCAATAGGTCTTCCACTGTAGTAGAGCTGCTAAGGCCTTTCTGATGTTGATTTGTCTCGGCTAGACACAGTGGTCAAGTTGCATCGGAGGGCTGGACCTCTCTATAGACATGAGATGTTGTAGGGTAAAGGTGGGATTGGGCACCAATAACTGTTAGGTGAGGACCCAATGACGACTTTATTCCTACGGTTATACGGTGGGTCTGACTTAACTAAGAAATGGGACCAATAACTGTTAGGTGAGGTTTTCATGGCTTAGAGACCAAGTTACACTGCAACATGCTTGAGAAGCATTGTACAAGAGTTGTACATTCATCAATCTATGTTTCACCAATAACTCTTAGGTGAGGTGGCATGTAAATTGGTGGGACCGCAGTACCCACTAGAAATCCTAGTCGTGTGGGATTTCCATTTCCCTACCAGGGGAGTGTGAGGGATTCGAGAAAATAGTGGGAGTTACATTTGTTCTAAAAGACCTTAGAACAGATTAGGATCAAGTACAAAAGTCTAACTAGAATCTTTACTCTCTGCAGATACAATGTCAGCTTCAAACCCTTTGACCCATATTCTTGAGACCAACCGACTGACCGGAACCAATTACAAAGACTGGCTTAGAAACCTCAAAATTGTTTTGGACTGTGAGAAAATAGGCTACATACTCGATTCAGATATCCCCATACTACCAACACGTCCTACTGATGTTCAGTGTGAGATGCATAAAAAGTGGTTGGATGATGACATTAGAGTAAAATGCTATATGATGACATCCATGTCAAATGAACTCCAATGCCAGCATGAAAATATGAAGACTGCTAGGGACATACTGGCACACCTGTAAGAGTTGTATGGTGAGCAGAGTCGCACAGCTCGTTTTGAAGTGTCCAAGAGGCTTTTCAAAACAAAGATGCGCGAGGGGCAGTCTGTCCATGATCACGGTCTGACTATGATCAAGGATCTGGAGGAGCTTGAGAAGCTCGGTATAGACATGCACAAGGAATTACAAGTGGATTTGATCCTACAGTCACTTCCTAATTCATTTGGTCAGTTTATAGTAAACTACCACATGAATAAGATTGAATGCACTAAGACTGAACTAATAAACATGTTGGTAACTGCTGAGGAGCCTTGAAAGGTTCAAGGGGCAATGTCCTTGCTGCTGAGTTGACTTCTGGTTCCAAGAGAAAGTCTACTTGGAAGAAAAAGAAGCCTGCTAAGAAGCAGAAAAAGGACA
Organism: Phoenix dactylifera; assembly: GCF_009389715.1. Lineage (NCBI taxonomy): Eukaryota > Viridiplantae > Streptophyta > Magnoliopsida > Arecales > Arecaceae > Phoenix > Phoenix dactylifera. The sequence goes on along the minus strand of NW_024069068.1, from coordinate 22,692 downwards.
AGAAGCCAAAGAAGGAAGTTCAAAAGAAAAGGGCTAACGACAAAGGAAAATGTTTCCACTGCAATGTCGACGGCCACTGGAAGAGAAACTGTCCTTCATACCTCGAGAGCCTGAAGAACAAGAAAGGTGACATACCTTCAGAAGGTATAGACTTGCTCATTATTGAAACTAATCTAACGGTTTCTACTACTTCTAGTTGGGTTATAGATTCTGGTTCTAGTGCTCATTTGTGCACTACCATGCAGGGTCTAAAGAAAAGTAGAAGGCTGCGGAAGGTGCGGTAACCCTTCGGGTTGGCAACGGGGCAAAAGTTGCTGCTGTGGCTGTGGGCACCTACCATCTGCGACTACCGTCTGGATTTAGTTTATTACTTAGAGACTGCTATTATGTACCTGCTGCTAGCAGAAATTTGATTTCTGTTTCATGTCTAGCACAGGAAGGTCATGTTTTTATATTTGACAAAGACTGCTGTTCTATTTATTTCAGAAATAAAATAGTTGCACGTGGTTTTATGATTGACAGTCTCTATCACATACATATGGATGTATCTGTGAATATATCTGAGCAAACAGTGAATACCATAGGATCTAATAGATCCAAAAATGAGATAACTCTAAAGTATTTATGGCACCTCAGGCTTGGCCATATAGGAGAAGACAGAATAAATAAATTGGAGAAACATGAGCTTTTGGGCTCATTGACTTTCGAGTCATATTTGATTTGTGAATTCTGCCTTCAAGGAAAGATGGCCAAATTATCCTTTGTAGGACACAGGAAGGTCCACTAAAATACTTACCCTAGTACACACTGATGTGTGTGGCCCATTCGATTGTTGGGAATTGTATCCCAAAGCCAATTTTTAATTGTAAGAAATTAGATTATGTATATATTTTATTAAAATAAATAAAAATTTATTCTGGCAATTTTCTATTCATCACAAGTGTTACATCTTCAAATTGAACTCCTGTGTATTGTGATGAAGTCCTTAGGACTAATTTAGTGGATAAAAGAGGTTTTATCATTTAGTCCTTAAACCAGTTTGCGACCAAATGATGAGCTGTCAATTGGACGATAGCTATGTCAAGTATAGGTCGTTGTGTGTCATTTAGTTGGTTGTCCTCTTAAACCAAGGAGTGTGGAGACACTGTATGGCATACAGGTGAGATGTAGGAGTACATCATCACTGAACAGTGACTCACCTGCGTAGCACTCTACTGTCGGAAGTTAGCTCGCAAAGCATATGGGCATAAGTACCCCTTAGACTTGAGACTGTCACGGTGACTTGCAAGCAACTCACTGTACTTAGGCACCGGATGACCTGAATTCTAATTCAGGGATCGAAAGGATGCTGGGTGCAGTCAAGTACTCGCGAAGTCTGTGTATGAGTCAAGATGGGATTGACCGCTCCAGATTTTAGGAGTTGATGTGTATTTCAATTCAGTAAAACCTTGGCCAGGGTAAACCAAGTGATAGGTCACTTGATTTGATTATTTGAAATACACTATGGATGACCGGACCCGGAGGTCGACAGTCCACTCTGAGGTCATCTTGAGCATCGATGGTCATAGGGATGAATTATGCAACAACCATACGTCTAGGTTCTTGAATGTTGCTTTGCATATTCGACCTATCCGGACGTCGGGTATCATTGCTAGATGGTCACCTCGATTAGTGCATGGAGTAGTCCATGTACTACCGGCTTAGTGTTCGAACCTATCAGAGTCACGCACATTAGTCAAACTAAGTAGGAAGGTCTTGACCCAATTTAATTAAGAATTAAATTGTGGGTTATTTGGAATTTGGTTCTGTCTATGTTCAGCTAGCACTGAACATGAGGTACATGCTGAAAGAGTAGATGCCCTATAAGCCAATCATTTGATGGGTTTCTCTTTGTAATCCTCCAAATCATGTACTTTGACACTCGATATATATTAATAAAGGCATTGTGTTTCATCATTTGCAGCTTATCTATTTTATTATTGGATGATGAACCCCATAAATTAGGACATGGGTTTTAGGGTTATGATGAGATCATACCAGTGAGACCTAAAATCCTAAAATCCTAATTTAGAATATTCCCAGTCAAATTGGTATATTGAGTCGGGGATCAATATTACCGGAAAGACTGACACATCTTATGTATGCTCAATGTAGAGGGTGATTAATCTCACAATCACTTGTGTGAGACACTAATACAAAGATGTGGGTGCTCATTAGAGGAATGAGTTCACTGAAATGACCAGCCATGAGAACATCTTATGGATTCTTACTTAATTATCAAAAGATGGTTCTCATAGTGGGAGTTGTGCAAGTGATCCTTAGACCTGAGATCAGCATGGTACCTTGTGCACTTGAAGCTATGTTTTGGTTTACCCTCATTCACGACATTGCGTTGTGTACGGGGAATTCTGGATATGGTGGATTTTGTACGAAGGTTGTGAGTAGATCAACAAGGAATCAGTCACTTCTAGTAAGAGAAGGTAACATCCTACTTACTCTAATCTTATGATGATTCAAGAAGCCTTTGATCAAAGCAAAATGAATATTAGAAAGAGTTTCTAATGTTTCATTGTTTGAATTATCATATAAAAGATTGAGAGAGACATGAATAAGTGATTGAGTTTGATATTGATCCATACTCATGCACTTATTCAGGATGTAGTATGACTGAGGGATTGAATTGCACAGTAACTTTCCACTGAAGGGTATGTTTGGATTGTCCAATACATTCCTCATCTTCCGGGTAGACATGATACGTTGCTAGACGTCAATCATGTCTTGTGGGTTGATCGGATCAAAGAGTTTGATTAGATCAAAGCATCAGAAAGGTTCTGATTGCTAAGTCAGGTTTAGCACTAAATTAAACCTAAATTGGATTAGAGGTATTCTAATCAGGTTAGGTCAACTTGCACCTGCACCTACTGCTGGCTAAGATAAGAAACCCAATGGGTCACACACAAGAAAATTGATCAAGGGTCTAATTGGATTAGATCATGTTTGCAAGATGAACATGCTAGCACGTGTTGCAAACCCTAGCTCCTGATTCAAATTAAATTCGAATCTGATTCTTAGGTTAGGTTGATCTAATATGATTAGATCATGACCTAATATGGGTTAGCCAAGAGTTGAAATCCATTTGGCTTTAATTAGACCTGATTTGATTAGGTTTAATGTTTTCTTTAAGTTGGTTAAACCCAATTGGATTGGGTTTGATAGGGCCTTCACTTCTGGACCATTGGATCACTTTCTGGATGAAGGATCTGGTCCACTGGTTGGCGCCTTCATCTGGACCATTGGATGGATTTCTGGATGAAGGATCTGGACCATTGGTCAGCGCCTGAATCTGGACCACTGGATGGCTCCCTGGATGGAAGATCTGGACCGTTGCTCAGCGCCTGAATCTGGACCATCCGTGATGGCATCTTGCTTCTGGACCATTGGATGGCACCCTGGATGATGATGCCTTGATCTGGACCATTAGATGGTGCCTAGATCTGGACCATTGGCTTTGGTTCCCTGCATTTGGGCCCTTGGATCATCAGGATTTAAGAGGAAGACATGAGAAAGAAGTTGATACACCCTTCTCCTAGCACCCCATCATGATGGGATGCCTCTCTTGGCACATGCCTCATCATGATGAGGTGTGTGGATGGGATGCATCCCTTTATGATGCATCCCTCCATCTCTTATAAATAAGGAGGTGCCTTGGGGTTCTAAAGATCATCCAAGAAAAAGCTTCTCCTTCTCTCTCCCTTATCCCTTCTTTCTTACAAGCCTCTCTCTTTTGTCCTAACCCAAGACAAGAGGGTCTTCTTTAGGACAAAAAGGCTAGTGAATGTTTTAGAGGTAGAAAGGAAGAAGAAAGTGAAGGAAAATTAGCCAATTAAATCCTTTGGAAGGATTGAACAATTAGAATCAAGTTTTGGTGGAGCTAGAGTCTTGAACCCATTCCTGTGTGGATCAACATCGGAGGGTGAACATTTGGGCACCTTAGGACGTCTTCAGACATATTGGATATAGCGTGATAGGTATTCTTCTATACCAAGATTATATTTTCTACATTATTTGGTTATACTATTAAGGCGATCTTGGCTTATTAGGATTTCATATAATGGGTTTTATAAGAAAATTTTATAATCCCGTATCTTCCGCTGCGCCCTAAGGCACTGGGAAACCTAACAGTGGTATCAGAGCCACCCTTAATCAGTTTAACCAAATGATAATACATGCTATTATCTTGATGCTATGAGATAGCTAGGTTGTTTGTATGAATGATTAGTTTATGCTATGAGATAATGTTATATTCATGTTGTAGCACAGTATAATTGCTAGTACTAAATTATAGAATGTGCAATTAGACCAATATAGTAGTATGAAAACTTTGGGCTGACCCATTCTGGAACAATCGACTCAGTTGGTGTCTAGGAAGGAAGCCACAGGTGGTTACTTAATTAGGACCTCACTCTCTGAGTGAGGGGTGCCTCCCACCTGCTTTTTTGGCCAATTATTTGATTGTCCTTTATGGTTGAGCTTAATGTTAGTAAGATACTACTATTTGAAAGCCCTCACTAAATTCATAATTAAGTCGTAGTGTTAATTGCTTTAAGCTGAGCCATTCTGAATCAATTGACTAAGTTGGTGTCTAGGAAAGAGGCTACAGGTGGTTATTTAATTAGGACCTTACTAAGTAAGGAGAGCCTCCCATCTGCTTACCTGGCCAACTATTTGATTGACCTTCATGGAAAAGCTAATTGCTGATATAACACTATAAAGGTCCTTCCTTCATGCTTAGATATTATTATGTCAATATCTACGCTAGCTTGTTGTGATTCCCACAAGGCTAGTATTAGGGATTGATATTGTAATATCTTGGTGCATATGATGCATATGGCATATTTTAATATGTTGCCTTGTTGTGATTCCCACAAGGGCAGCATTATTCAAATATGACTGTATAAAAATGAAGGGTTTGACTTAACTAGACACAATAGTTTGTTGTGATTCCCACAAGACTATATGTGTGCTAGAGGACAGAATAAAGTTGGGAATTGTATGGGATGCAATTGGAAAGAGTTTCCTACCTTTGAACTTATAAGGGCTTGTTGTGATTCCCACAAGGTCTTTTATAAGGAATTTGGATCTCAACCCCACTAAGAAAATTAGTATTTTCTCGTTCATCATACTTGAGGGTTATGATATTCGATAAAAATAGTGGGAGTAACAATTAGATAAAAGTCCTTGTCTGATTGAATACATGTCATCATGATTGGTCTACTTATATTAGTGTTCTTTGTAATTATAGATTAATTCTGCAAAAATGGCATCTTCACTCTCACTTAGAGGTATCTTAGAGACAAATAAATTGACTGGTCCCAACTATGTGGACTGGTTGAGGAATTTAAAGATTGTTCTCACACAAGAAAAACTTTCCTACATTCTTGAAACCCCTGACCTAGGGTCAGCAGGGGAAGATGCAACTGAGGAGGAATTGGCCACATATCGTATGTGGAAAATGACAGTTTGACTGTCAAATGTATCATGCTTGCTTCTATGAATAATGAATTGCAGAGGCAGCATGATAGCATGGATACTCACTCCATACTCCTTAACTTGAAGGAGTTATATGGTGAGCAGAGCAGAACTGCTAGATATGAGATATCTAAGCAGTTGTTCCGTGCTAGAATGATCGAGGGATCGTCTGTGCAAGACCACTGTTTAAAGGTTATAGACTTGATCACTCGATTGAGTCAACTTGGCTTTGCTATGGACAGTGAGCTCAGTCAGGATTTGATCCTGCAATCACTACCCGACTCATTCTCGCAGTTTGTTGTGAATTATCACATGAACAAACTGAATTCCTCCCTGCCTGAGCTTCTAAATATGCTGAAAACAGCAGAGTCTCACATCAAGAAGGACAAGGGTCCGATCCTTCTTGTTGGTGAGAGCTCAAAGAAGAAATCGGGCAACAAGGGTTCAAAGAAAAAATTAAACCCTAAGAGTCGCATCAAAAAGAAGAAGGAAAAGAAAATCTCTGGACCCAGTACTTGTTTCCACTGCGGCAAGACGGGGCATTGGAAAAGGAACTGCAAGAGCTTTCTTGCAAGTGTGAAGCCTGATGCAAGTGTTGCATCAAAAGGTATATTTTTATTACATGCCAATATGACATTAAGTTCTTCTGATTCTAATTCATGGGTATTGGATACCGGTTGTGGTTCTCACATATGCAAATCTTTGCATGGACTGCAGAAAATTAGAAGTCTGAAGAAAGGTGACTTCGAGCTATATGGCGCTGGAGGAGAATCCATCCAGGCTGAAGCTGTTGGCACCTACATACTAGAGCTACCCTCCGGGAAGTTCTTGAAGCTAGAAGACTGTTATTTTATGCCAAAAATCATTAGAAATGTAATTTCAATTCCTTTGTTGCTTAAGAAAGGATTCGAAATAAATGGAAAGAGCAATGGTTGCTCTATTTCTTTATCTAATGAGTATTATTGTCATGGCACTATGGAAAATGGTCTTTTAGTATTATGTCTTAATAATGTTATGTTTCATATTGGCAAAGATAATAAAAGAAAAAGAGAGAATATTAATAATACCCTCCTCTGGCATTACCGATTAGGTCATATTAGTGAGACAAGGTTACACAAGTTGTATAAAGATAAATTCTTTGACCCTTATGATTTTGAATCATTAGGAACTTGTGAATCTTGTCTTATGGGTAAAATGACCAAGTCTCCATTCTCAGGACATGGAGAAATGGCAAGTGAGTTGTTAGAACTCGTACACACTGATGTGTGCGGTCCTATATCAACTCCAGCTAGAGGTGGATACTCTTACTTCATCACATTTACTGATGACTTATCAAGGTTCGGTTTTGTATATCTAATGAAACATAAATTCGAAGCCTTTGATAAATTTAAAGAGTATCAAAGTATGGTCGAAAAACAAACTGGAAAGTGTATTAAAATCCTTCGATCTGATCGAGGAGGAGAATACCTTTCTAGTGAATTTTTAGATTATCTTAAATTAAAGAATATACTCTCTGAATGGACACCTCCATATACGCCACAATTAAATGGTGTAGCTGAAAGGAGAAATCGTACCTTATTAGATATGGTACGGTCCATGATGTGCTTCACAAATCTTCCAATTTCCTTCTGGGGACATGCCCTAGAAACTGCTGCATTAGTATTAAATAGAGTACCATCTAAGTCTGTATCTAGCACTCCATATGAGATATGGAAAGAAAAGAAACCTAATCTTAAGTATCTTAAGATATGGGGTTGTCATGCTTATGTCAAAAGAAATTTTGGACATAAGCTAAGTGCTAGATCGGACAAGTGTACTTTTGTAGGTTATCCTAAAGACAGTTTAGGATATATCTTCTATGATCCTACCGAACAAAAGGTATTTGTTGCTAGGCATGCCACTTTCTTGGAAAAAGAGTTTTTCTTACAAAAGGGCAAGGATAGAAGAATTGAACTTGATGAAGTTCAAGACCTACAAGGTGAGACACATAATAATCCTCAACCAGATGTACCCATGGAAGAGGTACAGCCACTACACACTACTCCTCTCCGAAGGTCAGAAAGAGTGCGAAATGCACCTGAGAGGTATGGATTTATCATTGAGAATGATGAAGCCCACATCATTGATAACGATGACCCTCTGACCTATTCGGAAGCTGTCAAGAGTAGGGACTCTGACAGATGGCTGGACGCCATGAAATCCGAGATAGATTCTATGTATACAAACCAAGTGTGGACTTTGGTTGATGCACCTGAGGGAGTGATTCCAATAGGGTGCAAATGGGTATACAAGAAGAAGATAGGAGCTGATGGCCAAGTAGAAACCTACAAGGCCAGGCTAGTGGCAAAAGGTTTCAGGCAAAAACAAGGTATTGATTATGATGAAACTTTTTCGCCAGTAGCTATGCTCAAATCTATTCGGATTATGCTTGCTATAGCTGCATACTATGATTATGAGATCTGGCAGATGGATGTCAAAACCGCCTTTCTTAATGGTCACCTTGAGGAAGAGGTTTATATGACACAGCCAGAGGGATTTGTCTCAAGAGGGAGAGCAAATCAAGTATGTAGGCTTAAGAAATCCATTTATGGATTAAAGCAGGCATCTAGGAGTTGGAACATCCATTTTGACATGATAGTCAAAGAGTTTGGCTTCATTAAAAATATAGATGAACCTTGTGTGTACAAGAAGACTAGTGGGAGTGCTATTGTCTTCTTGATATTATATGTGGACGATATATTGGTCATTGGAAATGATGTTCCAATGATGCAATCTGTCAAGACTTGGTTATCAAAGAAATTTTCCATGAAAGACTTGGGTGAAGCATCCTATATACTTGGTATAAGGATCTATAGAGATAGATCTAAAAGGATGCTAGGTTTGTCCCAGTCTAGGTACATTGATAATGTGCTGAAGAGGTTCAGCATGGATGGAAGTAAGAAAGGTTTCTTACCCATAGGACATGGCATACAACTCTCTAGGAAGATGTCTCCTAAGACATCTGAAGAGAGGAATAGAATGAGTTCTATTCCCTATGCTTCGGCAGTAGGGTCGATCATGTATGCTATGTTATGTACCAGGCCTGATGTAGCTTATGCCTTGGTATGGTAAGCAGATTTCAGGCAGATCCCGGGGAGGATCATTGGAAAATTGTGAAAAGCATTCTCAAATACTTGAGAAGGACTAGAGATGTTTTTCTAATTTATGGAGGATCAGAATTGAAACTAGAAGGCTATTCAGATTCTAGCTTTCAATCTGATCCAGATGATAGCAAGTCAATCTCTGGATATATCTTCACTTTGAATGGTGGAGCTGTGAGTTGGAAAAGTTCCAAACAGCAAACTGTAGCTGACTCAACTACTGAGGCAGAATACATAGCTGTTAGTGAAGCTGCTAAGGAAGCAGTCTGGATGAAGAAGTTCATCACAGAGCTGGGTGTAGTTCCTGAGATTGCCGGACCAGTCCCAGTTTATTGCGATAACACTGAAGCTGTTGCACAGGCTAAGGAACCAAGGTCTCATCATAGATCCAAGCATATTTTGAGACGCTTCCACCTTGTTCGAGAGATAATCGAAAGACAAGACGTCAAGATTGAACGAGTAGACACAAAGAACAATATAGCAGACCCATTTACTAAAGCTCTACCACAACAGCAATTCAATCGTCACCTCGATTGTATGGGGTTAAAATATAAGGGCGATTGGCTTTAGTGCAAGTGGGAGATTGAAAGAGTAGATGCCCTATAAGCCAATCATTTGATGGGTTTCTCTTTGTAATCCTCCAAATCATGTACTTTGACACTCGATATATATTAATAAAGGCATTGTGTTTCATCATTTGCTGCTTATCTATTTTATTATTGGATGATGAACCCCATAAATTAGGACATTGGTTTTAGGGTTATGATGAGATCATACCAGTGAGACCTAAAATCCTAAAATCCTAATTTAGAATATTCCCAGTCAAATTGGTATATTGAGTCGGGGATCAATATTACCGGAAAGACTGGCACATCTTATGTATGCTCAATGTAGAGGGTGATTGATCTCACAATCACTTGTGTGAGATACTAATACAAAGATGTGGGTGCTCATTAGAGGAATGAGTTCACTGAAATGACCAGCCATGAGAACATCTTATGGATTCTTACTTAATTATCAAAAGATGGTTGTCATAGTGGGAGTTGTGCAAGTGATCCTTAGACCTGAGATCACCATGGTACCTTGTGCACTTGAAGCTATATTTTGGTTTACCCTCATTCACGACATTGCGTTGTGTACGGGGAATTCTGGATATGGTGGATTTTGTACGAAGGTTGTGAGTAGATCAACAAGGAATCAGTCACTTCTAGTAAGAGAAGGTAACATCCTACTTACTCTAATCTTATGATGATTCAAGAAGCCTTTGATCAAAGCAAAATGAATATTAGAAAGAGTTTCTAATGTTTCATTGTTTGAATTATCATATAAAAGATTGAGAGAGACATGAATAAGTGATTGAGTTTGATATTGATCCATACTCATGCACTTATTCAGGATGTAGTATGACTGAGGGATTGAATTGCACAGTAACTTTCCACTGAAGGGTCTGTTTGGATTTGTCCAATACATTTCTCATCTTCCGGGTAGACATGATACGTTGCTAGACGTCAATCATGTCTTGTGGGTTGATCGGATCAAAGAGTTTGATTAGATCAAAGCATCAGAAAGGTTCTGATTGCTAAGTCAGGTTTAGCACTAAATTGAACCTAAATTGGATTAGAGGTATTCTAATCAGGTTAGGTCAACTTGCACCTGCACCTACTGCTGGCTAAGATAAGGAACCCAATGGGTCACACACAAGGGAATTGATCAAGGGTCTAATTGGATTAGATCATGTTTGCAAGATGAACATGCTAGCACGTGTTGCAAACCCTAGCTCCTGATTCAAATTAAATTCGAATCTGATTCTTAGGTTAGGTTGATCTAATATGATTAGATCATGACCTAATATGGGTTAGCCAAGAGTTGGAATCCATTTGGCTTTAATTAGACCTGATTTGATTAGGTTTAATGTTTTCTTTAAGTTGGTTAAACCCAATTGGATTTGGTTTGATAGGGCCTTCACTTCTGGACCATTGGATCACTTTCTGGATGAAGGATCTGGTCCACTGGTTGGCGCCTTCATCTGGACCATTGGATGGATTTCTGGATGAAGGATCTGGACCATTGGTCAGCGCCTGAATCTGGACCACTAGATGGCTCCCTGGATGGAAGATCTGGACCGTTGCTCAGCGCCTGAATCTGGACCATCCGTGATGGCATCTTGCTTCTGGACCATTGGATGGCACCCTGGATGATGATGCCTTGATCTGGACCATTAGATGGTGCCTAGATCTGGACCATTGGCTTTGGTTCCCTGCATTTGGGCCCTTGGATCATCAGGATTTAAGAGGAAGACATGAGAAAGAAGTTGATACACTCTTCTCCTAGCACCCCATCATGATGGGATGCCTCTCTTGGCACATGCCTCATCATGATGAGGTGTGTGGATGGGATGCATCCCTTTATGATGCATCCCTCCATCTCTTATAAATAAGGAGGTGCCTTGGGGTTCTAAAGATCATCCAAGAAAAAGCTTCTCCTTCTCTCTCCCTTATCCCTTCTTTCTTACAAGCCTCTCTCTTTTGTCCTAACCCAAGACAAGAGGGTCTTCTTTAGGACAAAAAGGCTAGTGAATGTTTTAGAGGTAGAAAGGAAGAAGAAAGTGAAGGAAAATTAGCCAATTAAATCCTTTGGAAGGATTGAACAATTAGAATCAAGTTTTGGTGGAGCTAGAGTCTTGAACCCATTCCTGTGTGGATCAACATCGGAGGGTGAACATTTGGGCACCTTAGGACGTCTTCAGACATATTGGATATAGCGTGATAGGTATTCTTCTATACCAAGATTATATTTTCTACATTATTTGGTTATACTATTAAGGCGATCTTGGCTTATTAGGGTTTCATATAATGGGTTTTATAAGAAAATTTTATAATCCCGTATCTTCCGCTGCGCCCTAAGGCACTGGGAAACCTAACACATGCTAAATTTCATGGATGAACAACTAATTAAGTCTGTATTTCGGGTCAATCAAGTTTCAATTAATGTAATTGAACTTGATCAGGACTCAATTGTTGAGATTGGATTTGATTGGGTCTAAATTAGTGCAATTGGGCTCGATCACGATTTAATTGGAATTTAATTTTGTATTTATTCTGATTTAAGTCAGATTTGGATCGAGCCGAAACTGGACCCAATTGAATCTCCCATGAGTCGGACTCATGTGGAATTTTTCCGAGTCAAAAATCATTCAAATGGGCTGTCAATTTGGTTTAGAACCAAATAGGCTTGCTTTATTACAAAATGGGCTAATCCATTTTCTATTTGGCTAATCCCATTTGAATGGTGAACGGCTGACTTGTTTTAAACTCCTGTGGACCCATGGACCCTTAAGCTCATGGACCCTTAAGAGATGCTTATGAGCCGCGATGGAAAAGAAACGCCTGGGAGCAAAAACAGAGTCTTCTCCGTCCTTGGTTCAATGCCACACCGTGCCACCATCCGGACTCCGTTCGGCTTGCCGTCTGGACCGGAATGTTCGGTTTTGAACCGGCTACATTCCGGTTCATTTAGATTTTCGAAATCTGGCACGTTTTCATGGATTCACTAGTATTTTCCACCGTTTGTTTTTGAAACAAACGTTATGAAATTCATCATGAATGAATTCTTTAATGCTTGGCCAATAACGCCTCTTAACTCCTCTCAGCGTTGGCCTATTTGTAGGCCACCGTATCCTCTTAGAAGAAGAGAGGAAGAGAATTTTCTTGAGAAGAAATTGTCAGACAGAGAAGGAGATTTGATTCTGTGAAGAAGAAGAAGAAGAGAGAGGAAGGAGTCCTTTGGTGGTTTGGAGTTCGGCCCAGATCCAGTGTTCTCTCCTCCCTTCCATTCCCTCTGTGATCAGGATCAAGAGACGGGCGTCTGTGGCCCAGGCGTGCTGTGAAGAAACGGGAGAAAAGAAGCCGAAGAAAGAAAGAAAGAGAAGAAAGAAAGAAAGAGAAAAGGGAAGGTCCTTTTTTCTGAATTTCTTTTCTTTCAAGGGTCCTTTTTGCAAAAGATTGTTTTGCACGAGTAAAGACATCATCCAACCTTCTTGCGAAGTTTGACGTGCGTGCGAAGTAGAGGGCTTGCAGATCCGGGCCTCGCAGAGCTACCTTCAGGGATCTAGATCCGGATCCAGATCCAGATTACCTCGACCAACTTCCGCTGCGGGCTTGAGGTAATTTTACATAAAAATTAAATTAAATATTTATAATTGTTATAAATAAAATAAATAAAAATTTTAAAATTGATTTTTCATGCCTGGCATTTGATTTTATCGGACAACTCGAAAGATTTTTCCCTTCAACTGGTATCAGAGCCAGGTTGGCCGATGGAATTGGCCTATAACATCTAGAATTATGCATGATTTAATTTTTAAATTTAGATTAGATCTAGATTTATTGATAAAATATCAATCTTGTGCTGAATTATAAGGTTGTCCTGCTATAAGGTTAATCTCTTATAGTAAAAAGGTTGTCCTAGCACAAAATTGAGATTAATTTGTATCATAAAATAAATAGTTTATTTTTGTGAAATTATGCATAATTGATGTTTATGAAATTTCAGTTTTAAATTTATTATGACCACAAAATTTAAATATAAATTGTTTATATTTGGAATAAATTGACACCTTGAATCCATGATCATAATACATTTAATAAAGAATTAAATGTTGAATTTAAAATTTAAAATTTGAATTTCAAATAAAGATTTAAAATTCAAAATTTAAAATTCGAATTTAAATTTGAACATGGATTTTGGGCATGGGTTAGCACAATCAGATTAGTTGACTAGGTTAGACCTAATCATGAAATCAAATTGAAATGGACTAACTTAAGAAACATGATTTAATCTAATCAATAGTTGAACTAGACTAAATCAAGGTTTATAAAATGATCAAACTCAATAGTTGTAGTTTATCATATCCAAACATTTCAATTGGATCTGATTGTGGCTCAGTGGTCGAGCCCGAGTTCCCAAGGATAACCTAAATCAACTTGATAAACCAATTGGTGTCTAAGGTAAGTTGGCATTTGATCATGGTTTTTAATTGGGGCTACCTCTTACCTGGCCAACATAGTTGGTGTCTAGGAAAGAGGTTAATGGCGTAACCCTCCCATGATCTCTCTTACCTGGCCAATTTGGTCGATCAAGTTTTGATTAAGGTACCTTGAGACTTGGCACTCACCCATGCCATTAAGGGAAATCAGTGTGACTGATTTAGGTGTCTAATAGACCAATAAGAGCTAGTCCTCTATATGATTTGGTGAAGTCAGTGGGAGAATTTAGTATTATCAGTCAGTGTCACATATCAATTAAAATCCTCTAAATTATTAGGTCCTTAAAATGATAAAGTTATATAGATAACTAGATCATAGCCTCCCATTAAGGTGAATGATAATGGGTCTAATATTACAGTTGAACATGCATGACGCTTCCGTCTGGTGTTCCTCTGAATACTGGAATTATCCTTCGTTATATGATAGCTTTTTGAGCTATCTAATTGTGATTAGGTTGGCCGAGCCTTCCTCGGGCCTGATCATACATTAGGTAGTGTCATCGAGTTAGTTCATTAATGGTTGGACCTAACCAGGATTTTCAGTGGAGGCCTCCGCCTACTGATTACCACTTGGGGCAAAATTGATTGCTAGAAATTGTTTAGAGAAATAATTGGTAATGTACCTACCCTTAGATGCACATGGGTTGGCCGAGCCTTCCTCGGGCCCGTATGCAGTCTATGCGGATTCTAGTACCCACTAGGGAATTAAAGTAATTCCTCGAATTAAAGGTAGAGGCTATTAATTCGATTAAAATAGTGGGAGAAAACTTTAGACTAAAGTCCAAGTCTTTAGGATTAAATAAATCATATACTGATTAGTTGGGTTTTTCCTTTATTTTTTAGATATGGCTAACTCATTGTCCCTCCGAACACTATTAGACAATGATAAGCTTAATGGACCTAACTTCGATAGCTGGTATCGAAAGATGAAAATAGTATTAGAGCATGAACGGATCCTGTATGTGATATCGGATCCTGCACCTGAGGAACCTGCAGCCAATGCACCACATGCAATCAGAGACGCTTATCAGAAGTGGCTCAATGATCGCACTACAGTGCGTTGCATCATGAGGGCCTCGATGAATGATGAGTTTAGTCGTAAATTCGAGGAAGCGCAGCCAGTGGAAATCCTTCAAATGTTGAAGGAGTCTTTCGGCACACCTGATGATGTTGAACGACATAAGACCTCCTGCGCTATATTCAATGCCCGCATGAGGGAAGGGGCATCGGTCACCGATCATGTATTGTACATGGTCGAACAAATCGATCGCCTAAGTAAACTTGGCTTTCCTTTGCACGAGCAATTGGGCAAGGACGCCATTTTGAACTCACTTCCCAAGTCCTACCTGACCTTCCTTAGTCATTATAGAATGACTAAACCTGAAGTATCCTATCATGGTTTGCTAGGTTTACTGCAGACCTATGAGAAGGATCACCAACTCAAAAAGAAAACGGTGAATGTGGTAGGTGGGACTTCTACAGGACTTTCTTCCTTTAAGAAAGGAAAGAAGAAGAAAGTGCAGAAAGCTCGTGCTGGGGTCTCTAAGCCTAGCCAGATTAAGAAGCATAAAGCCAATAAGAGCAAGGCAGAGTGCTTCTTCTGTAAGAAGATGGGTCATTGGAAGCGGAACTGTCCGGCTTATATAGCGTCCCTTGATCCAAACAGGCCTAAGAAGAAAAAGCAGCAAACAGTTGCTGCACAAGGTAATTATATGATAACACCTTGTAATTTTTCTGTTTATGATTTTACTGCTTGGGTATTAGATACCGGAAGTCCAATTAATATTTGCAATTCATTGCAGGGATTTCAAGTTAGTAGAAGATTCAAGAATAATGAAAGATTCCTGAACGTTGGAGATGGAATATCTGTTCCAGTCCTAGCTTTAGGAGTCATTAAGCTTGTTTTTGAATCTAGAGTAGTCATATTAGATGATTGTCATTATTGTCCAACATTTTTGATGAATGTCATCTCTGTAGGCCTTTTGGCCAAAAATGGTTATTGTTTATCAATAAAAGAAAATTTTTGTGATATCATTCTGAATGGTATTAAAATTTTTCGTGGACAATTGACACATGACATTTATACTCTATCACTGCCTGTGAATGTAATGTACACTTCTAATAAACGTCCTAAGTTAGATAATGTCAATGAAGCCTATTTGTGGCATAATAAACAGGTTAGCCCAACAGGGTATTTTAGAAATCAATGATTGTGAATCATTGCCAACTTGTGAATCCTGTCTTCTGGGTAAAATGACCAAGTCACCTTTTTCTGGAAAGGGTGAACGAGCCAGCGATGTTCTTGGCCTCATACATACTGATGTATGTGGACCTATGAACGTAAGTGCCAAAGGTGGTTATGCCTACTTCATAACCTTCACAGATGACCTATCCAGGTATGGATATATCTATCTGATGAAGCATAAGTCGGAATCATTTGAAATGTTCAAACGATTTCGTAATGAAGTAGAAAAACAGACTGAAAAAAGTATTAAGATCCTTCGGTCAGACCGAGGAGAATATCTTTCCGGTGATTTCTTGACTTATCTAGAGGAGAATGGAATTCTCTCACAATGGACCCCTCCAGGAACACCTCAGCAGAATGGTGTATCCGAAAGGAGGAATCGAACTCTGTTAGACATAGTTCGATCCATGATGGGGTTTACTAGTCTGCCTCTATCTTTTTGGGGTTATGCTTTAGAGTCTGCATGTATAATACTAAATAAGGTTCCAAGTAAGTCTGTTGAGAAGACTCCATATGAGATATGGACTGGGCGTAAGCCGACACTTTCATACCTTAGGGTTTGGGGATGTCCGGCTTATGTTAAATGTTCTCAAACTGACAAACTTGGTCCTAGGTCCGATAAGTGTTATTTTGTAGGGTACCCCAAGGAAACTAGGGGTTATTACTTCTACCTTTCTAATGAACAAAAGGTGTTTGTAGGACTTAAGGCAACCTTTTTGGAAAAAGAATTCCTTAGTGAAGGAATTGTTGCCTCTAAGGTTGAACTTAATGAAGCTCAGCAGATGGAAGATTTAACACAAACTACTGAACCCATAGAACCGGATTCGATTAGATCAAACCCGGAGCCCAATATAGAAGCACCATTAAGGCGATCAGGTAGAGTACCGCGTCAAGTGGACAGATACTACGGTTTCTTGGTCCAAGACGCAGATCCCATTGAGCTTGATGAGAACAATGAGGATCCGATTACCTATATGGATGCTATGCAGAGGTCCGACTCTGAGTTATGGCTTAATGCCATGAGATCCGAAATGGAATCCATGGAAATCAATAGTGTATGGACACTAGTTGATCCACCCGAAGGGATAAAACCCATAGGGTGCAAATGGATCTTCAAAAGAAAGAGAGGTGCAGACGGAAAGGTGGAGACCTATAAAGCCCGTCTGGTTGCCAAGGGGTATCGTCAACGTTATGGTATCGACTATGACGAGACTTTTTTCCCTGTGGCAATGCTAAAATCTATTCGGATCATGCTTGCTATAGCAGCATATATGGATTATGAAATCTGGCAAATGGATGTGAAAACAGCTTTTCTAAATGGAGAGCTGGAAGAAGAGGTGTATATGATACAACCTGAGGGTTTCACATCCACAGACGAGTCCAAAGTATGCAAGCTACAAAAGTCCATTTATGGACTTAAGCAAGCTTCTCGAAGTTGGAACATACATTTCGATAAAACTATCAAAATGTATGGCTTCGTTAAGAACGAAGAAGAACCTTGTGTCTACAAGTAGGCTAACGGTTCAGTGATCCCATTCCTTGTCTTGTATGTGGATGACATTCTCCTAATTGGGAATGACATCCCTGCATTACAAAATGTAAAACTCTGGCTGTCATCATAGTTCTCCATGAAGGATCTGGGAGAAGCATCCTACATCCTAGGGATGAAGATCTATAGAGATAGATCTAAGAGATTGCTTGGATTGTCCCAATCCACGTACATCGATACTATGTTGAAGCGGTTCAACATGGAGAGTTCCGAGAAGGGCTATCTTCCGATAGGCCAAGGAATTTCTCTCTCTAAGAAAGATTGTCCGACAACTTCTGAGGAGAGAGAGCATATGAGTAGAATCCCATATGCTTCTGCAGTAGGTTCTATCATGTACGCCATGACATGTACAAGACCGGATGTTGCTTACTCACTAGCAGTAGCGAGTAGGTATCAGTCTGATCCGGGTGAGAATCATTGGAAGGTGGTGAAAACTATCTTTAAGTATTTGAGAAATACTAAGGACCAATGGTTAATCTATGGAGAATATGACTTAAAACTTGTGGGGTTTACAGACTCTAGTGTTGCTGGAAATTGGACCCGGGGGCCGCCGCGAAGCCGGGGAAGGAGGAGCTCCGCTGCTACAGGGGGCGGACGGCGGTGCGCCGGCCGGTTGCGTCCTCCGCTGCGGGGGGGTGTGCAAGTCCTGCAAGGAAAACCGGTGGCCGGGCTTCCCGGCGCCGGCCCTCCGATGCCTAAGTCAGAGGGGGCAAGTATGTGGAGAGAGCAGGGAAGAGAGTATATGGAGAAGACAGCAAGAACATTTGGATAAGATAAAGAAGATGAAGAGGATGATGTCCTCAATTGTGTCTATGCTTCCCGGCGGGTTCAGTCCCGGGGATCTGTTTGTTTTTTTGTTTGTCCCCCCCCCTTGGTTCTCCCAGCTTCCCTTTTATAGGAGGGGATTACGTTACCTGGGAGGTAACCGGGGGATTTGTCCGTCTGTGATAATTGGGCACGATTTGGCCCATTTATGGCATAGTGGAGAACAGGGCCGAATCAGACCGGAATCAGGGAGTTGTCACGGTCGATCGGACCTGTTGGAGTGGTTGAACCGCCGGCCGTAGCGGGCCTGGGGTCTGTGGATGGTAAGTGCATTTATTACCGAATGAACCGGCGGTCAGATAGAGCCATGCGCTCTGATGGTTCAGTGATCCGGAGATCGTCTTGGGCCGTGTTCATTAAATTACTGAGTGCATCGGAGACTTGAGAGAGTCTCGTGCATTAATGGCAGGTCGTGCCGAATACCTGCGAAGATCTTATGCCTTGATGGCTTGGAGATAGTGGCAGGTCGCAAGCCGTAGGAGTTGTCAGTCCCTTGGACTTTAGGCGGAGGTTGAACATTTGGTTAAGGCATCGGCTCGGCAAGAGTGCCGAGCCGAGCTGGTCGCCCAATGGGGCGCCCTGTGGCGGGGTTGCTTCAAGTACTCCTGGTCGGCGCCCTTTAGGCGAGCACCTTCTATCAGAGCGCCTTGGCGCTGTCTTTGGTCGGCACTTTCTAACCGAGCAGCTTTGGGTGGGGCACCTCTTGGCGCGCGCTCTGGTCGACGCCCTCTAGTCAAACGCCTTCCTGGTCGGCATCCTTTGGCCGAGCAGCTTTCCGGTCGGCGCTCTTCGGCCGAGCGGCTTTCCGGTCGGCGCTCTTCGGCCGAGCGGCTTTCCGGTCGGCGCTCTTCGGCCGAGCGCCTCTGTGGATATATGACTTAGGGTTTTTCCCCTAACACTACCCCCCGACTTCCGAGCTCCAGTTGGCTATCCGCTGGAGCGCGGGAAGTAGCTTTAATTAGGTCATCACGAATTCCGAAAATTTTGATTTACTGTGTGTTTTGAGTTATCGAACGCTTCGAGGTGCCTTTAATAGGCGGCGTCTCTTCTTTCCCGAAGAACCTCATTATTGGGACACCTTTTGCGAAGCGTCCTCGTGTCGTGGGCTCATGATGGGGCCGCACGATCTTCGATTGTGGATGCCTTTCCGCACGATCCGATGGGGCGCTTCGACATTCGAAGCGCTAGCCCTAATTAAATGCGTCGTTCTGTCTTTTAGGCCGACACGTGTTATCATCTAACCAGGACGCAGCGCTTTCTTCGCTGATCCGGGCCGTTGGGGAGGTCTATATAAACTCTCCCCCGGCCCCCTGTCCTCTTTCTATTGCCTTCTGCTTCCAGCTTCCTATTCTCCCAGTCTTCCTCAGACCGAAGTCCCTTTTCTCCGGCATCTTTCCCAGGTCCCCCTTCTTTTTGATTTCCCTCTCTTGTAATGGGTTCTTTGCCTAGTGAAGTAGTATCCACCATGAGTGTCCTGGAGGTCGAGATGACCGAAGAGTGGTTTTTCCCTCTTCACGGGTTCCATTTGGAACCCGCCAGGCGAAGGGATCGGGTGACCGATCCTCCGGTAGGCCGGATCGGAGTGCACTCGGAGTCACTCTAGGCCGGCCTCCGATTTTCTCTTCACAGCTTTGTGAATGAGTTGCTGGCGGTATGCCAGTTGGTCCCGGCGCAACTCACTCCAAACGCTTGGAGGACAGTGATGGGTTTCCTATCACTGTGTTTACTACAGGGGATTCCTACCTCTGTCAACGTCTTCCGGCGACTTTTTATTTTTAAGTCGAACCCGGGAGACGGGGAGTGGCTCTACATCGCCCTCCGGGTGGGTCGTCCACTTTTTCATGGTGCCCCTTCATCCATTCATGGTTGAAAGGAGAAATTCTTCTTCCTGGGTTCTGAACGGTCCTGGGGGTTTGACCCCAGGTGGAGGCCGGCCCAACTTAAATCCATCAACAGGCTCCCCCAGCTTTCTCCGCGTGAGCAGGAGATCTTCGATACCATCCGCAGCCTTGGGGACGGGATTTTGCTGAACGGCCTCATTGGCGAGGACGCCCTGGTGAACGTGGGCTTGAGCTCGGCACGTCCTCAGGGTAAGGATAGTTACAGCAACTTCTTATTTCCTTATTGTTCTAATGTTCTAATTTTGCTCATCTTTGCAGACATCGCAAAAATGGTGACCAAGAGCGAAGTCCTTTACGCCCGCTTCCAGAAGAGGGCGGCCGAACTCTCAGGAGAACCGACCGAGCCGAGGAAGAAAGCAAAGACCTCGGCGAAGACCTCGACGACCACAACCGTTGAGGCGCGCGCTTCTCGCCCCGTGCGCCCTGAGGCTGCTCGGGGAGAGGGCGTGGGCTCTGGCGGAGCCACGATGGCACTTCCGTGTCCGGAGCCGATTTCGCAAGTCCCTGGTCGGCGGGAAGCTCCAAATTCCGACCAGGTTGGGAGGACCTCAATAGATCTGGCGCTCGCACGCCCCACCTCTACCACGCAGCGGTCCGGTCAGCCGTCTACTCGACCCCAATTCCCCAGCTCTGAGCCGGGGAATAGCCAAGAAGCAACGGGGTCGGGCGCACCCAGGCCAGCTGAGGCCGGTCTGGCGGGTTCTTCGGGTCCTCAGGAGCGGGTGCCTTACGCTCCTGGATGGGCTGTTTTCGAGGGCGACTCGGCCCTCGATAATGCACAAGTGGCGCGCGAAGTTCTTCGGGTCGCGCTGCTCCCGGCCGACCAGGCCAAAATTCGGTCCATGAACTACGGCGAGTTCATGGACTCCGCTATTTGCTCTTCCATCCGAGTAAGTCAGCTTTTATCTCTGTGCAAATTTGTGTTTCGGCTTAAAACTGTTTCTTACATGTCCCTCTTGCAGCGCCTCCACGAGACCGAGACGATGATTCACATCATCCAGGACTATCGGGACCGGGCCCGAAGGCATCAAAGGGGGCGCGAGGAGGCCGAAACAAAGTTCCTCGCGTCTGAGGCCGAGCAGAAAGTGCTTCAAGCGAAGCTAGGGGCGGCCGAAGACGAGGTTCGGACTCTGGTCGCCGAACTTGAAGAGGAGAAGGGCGCACACTCTTTGACTAGGTCCGAAGTGCGCGCCGCGGAGGCCCGCCAGACGGAGGCCGAATCGTCGCTCGCTATACGCGAGCAGGAGGTGGGGGAGGCTCGAATAAAGGTCCGAGATCTCGAGATCCGTCTACTTGACGTGCAATCTCTGCTCGCGGATCGCGAAAGAGAAATAAAGATTTTGGAGCGGAAGGCCGCCTACCATGAGGCTCGGGAGAAGGAGGCCCGGGAGCAGGCCCAGGACGCCGTCAAGCTCTTCCGTGAATCGGAAGAGTTTCGCAACTTGATGGAAGAGGAAGGCGTCAATGGTCTCATCCAGGGCTTCAAGGACTTCCGCAATCAGTTGCGGCGACTTCTCCCAGATTTCGACCTTAGCCTGCTTCAACCAGGCGCTGGGGTCGAAAACCCAGAAGCGGAGGCGGAGGTAGAGGTTCCAACCTCTGGCGGGACCGACCAGGAGGGTCAAGCTGAAGAAGGCGAGATCGTTCTCGAGGTCACCGAGGCAGCTCCTAAAGCCACCGTGGGGGCCTCGGCCGCAGTAGAGCCAGCTGTTCCTGAAGTCGCCGGGCCTGAGCCCTTTGTGTAGTTTCCCCTTTTTCCTATCTTCTTTTTCCTTTTTGTAAGCCGGAGCGGCCTCTATACTTTGTTAAGGCCGGGTTCGAGCTCTTGTACTAGGCCTCCGGACTTTTTGAAATGAATATTCATGTGTGGAAACTTGTCTATTGTAGCTTAAGTTTCTCTGCTCGGATCTATTTTAGGTTCCGAGGATATGGGCTCTAGGGCCTAAGCTTAAGTTTCGGCTTGCCGAGCTCCATTGCTCGGTTCTTCGACCAATGGTATAGCAACGCATAGATAATGTAAAAAACATTAAATAAATGGGTACCTTGTACCGTATGCGTCCATGCGCCGAGGCGACTGAGGACACTTCTCTGCTCGGATTCCGTTCTCCGAGGACGTCGGCAGAGAAATCCAGAAGCAGAATAGATAATGTAAAAAACATTAAATAAATGGGTACCTTGTACCGTATGCGTCCATGCGCCGAGGCGACTGAGGACACTTCTCTGCTCGGACTCCGTTCTTCGAGGACGTCGGCAGAGAAATCCAGAAGCAGAATAGATAATGTAAAAAACATTAAATAAATGGGTACCTTGTACCGTATGCGTCCATGCGCCGAGGCGACTGAGGACACTTCTCTGCTCGGACTCCGTTCTTCGAGGACGTCGGCAGAGAAATCCAGAAGCAGAATAGATAATGTAAAAAACATTAAATAAATGGGTACCTTGTACCGTATGCATCCATG
>NW_024069067.1:0-71933 GCF_009389715.1 Phoenix dactylifera | reverse complement strand
CTACAAGACTTCCAAAGCAGCTAATTTCCTCCAAGCCTCAAGTTGGTTGGTTTTATGAAACATTATATAATAGTGACATAAAATGGAATATTTTGGTATCCAAAAAGTGCAAAGGGGAAAAAGTTTTTACCAGCAGACCAGCTTCGGTGAGAGCCATTGTGATGGCCTCCTTCCACGAGTGGTCAATGTCACACAAGATTATATTCTGATTTGGAGTAAGGCGCACATTCAAGTTATAGTTCTCAATTATCTCTCTTAAAGTTTTCTTCACGATGCCTCCAATACGACCGTTATCAACATGCAGTCCACAAAACATGGCACCATCACCCTGCAAGTAAATGTGTAAAAACACAATAATAGTGAAAAAGACAACTAGGAACATAATGCACTCCATATGTCTAAATACTTAATGATATGATTTTGAGTAAACTATGACTAATAGACTATCATTGAACAACACTGCATAATATAATTGGAAAAGGTGAAAATTCACATATGTGAACAAAAACTTAATGAACTATCCATTTAGAAGTAGACCATTAAATGGAGCATGGCCCATTATTTTATACTTAGTAGTTACTATTTCTGGGTTTTAGTGTGTATTACAGCTATGCTGTTATACTTGACATTTTTAATAGCTCAACATTTTCAAAA
Source organism: Phoenix dactylifera (assembly GCF_009389715.1). Taxonomy (NCBI): domain Eukaryota; kingdom Viridiplantae; phylum Streptophyta; class Magnoliopsida; order Arecales; family Arecaceae; genus Phoenix; species Phoenix dactylifera. The sequence goes on along the minus strand of NW_024069067.1, from coordinate 71,279 downwards.
TTTCTTTTCTAGCTTCAGCAAACTGGAATTTCGGATATCTGATATGCTGACCTGTGAAATTTAGGGACATACTATTTTGTAATGGACTTTAGGTCAACATAGTAATTGGATATACTTGATATATATAAAAACAAACCTGTTCGTGCCACCCAACATAGCTTTTGAACTCCCACTCTGGTAGCTCTCGGAAGGTCTCAAACTTCTTCCCATAATACTGCTCGACAACACTCCGGAACTTTTCAATTCCCCATTCATTAACCAAGTATTTCATTCTACTATACTTGCGATCATCTCTCCTTCCATTTTCTCTCTGTGTAACAACAATTGCTTTTACAGCATATAATATATCTTCCTTTGGGACGTAACCCAGTGGTTGACCCAGACAAGGGAAGGTGGTCTCCACCCTGAGTGTTCTTCCCATGCCACCTCCTACCTACAAAAATAAAGATTTATCAATCAGCAATAAGAACTCAAGTAGAAGTGCTAGAAAGTAAAGAAAGGATCATTGCTTTTATATTGTAACTTACATATATATTGAATCCTTGAGGTTCTCCATCACTGTCAGAAACTACTACCACACCAATGTCATTGGTTAGAATATCAACTGAGTTATCTCTAGGCACAGTGACAGCAATCTTGAACTTTCGTGGCAAGAACTGAGTGCCATATATAGGCTCTGGGAATCAAGAAGTTGTTCCATGAGAATTATCATTACGGGCTTTAACTACTTCAGGAGGTTTCAGGCTGACATGATTTTCTCTCCATCTACCCATAATCATAATAAGCACCAGACTGGGTGTCAGAAGTGAAGCAATGTTCTCTGCAGTCTCCTGAGCAAAACATATTCTTTGTGGTATACGGTGCTGCAGGTGCAAGCACATTTCTGTTCAGATCACCACAAGCACCAAGAGTTGAGCCCATATTCTGATGACGTACTTATTACAGTTTTGAGGTTCTTCTTAAGGATGCCATGCAGCTGGAATGTTTGTCGGGTGGTCAGACGCAGAGTGCCAATGCCAAACTCATCTGCAAGTTTGTCCATAGCCAAATAAAGCCTGTTTGATACTTTGCCACAAGGTTCTTAGTTCGAAGCATAAATTGGTAAGATCTTTGACCACGTTCATCTCGATTAGTCTGTTGATAGCTTCCGTGAAACTTAATCAGTTGTGTGGCAGCCTCATTATATTTGGACCTCTGTTCGCAGCTCCTCGTTCAAGGGATATCTAAGAAAGTGCTTTGCTCCTTGAATACTTCAACCTTGCTCCGTTTAACTCAGAAGCATCTGTCTTACAGGCTGTATAAAGATGTAAGTTAAGTACCCACAAATATATGATCACATCTCACTATATTAGAGCTACAATCTAACAAATACTAACAAAGTCTAGATAACCTGTTCCCAGTAATTGACTATAGATGTGTCTAGTCTAGTGGGAATGGAAATAAAAACTAAATATGTATATCAGAAATGCTATGAGAATTTATTACTAAGGAATCTCAAGTTTAGCAACTCGATTTAACATAGAATAACAGTGTAGAAGCAAAAGAATGGACAGATAATGATATCATCTTTTCAGTTTGTACTTTTAGATATAAAAAACAAAAGCTTCAATAAACAACTACAACTGAGGCTTTGTCGATACAGTTTGTCAATTTATATATATGTCATCATAGAACACGTGCAGCTAAAAAAATCAATGCAATTCCATAAACAGTAAAGCTGCTGAAAGAATCCAAAACAGGGCAATTGGCTTAATACAAAGACAAAGACGTTCTCACAATATCCTTTACATGCTTTCAAATAATAATATGATGCCATAACAACAACAAAGAATAAACAGGGAAAAATAAGATTCCTTGCAGATGCTAACAAACACTGACTATATGAGTTTCTTTAACACTTGTAAATGATACAACTTATTTCCCCATTAACAATATCTAATACCGCTAAAAGGGGTTACTTTATCACAAATTATGTGCTTTGAAGTATAGGCAATAATTTATATTAAAAGCATCTCAATCAACAATGATTCCTTATGCGATACTATTTTGATTGATGAGTAAGCTCGGTTTGAATGCTTGATCTCAAAATTGTGCATATTTCAGCCAACTTGAAGTATGGACCTAAATTCTAGCACACTACAATAAATTTCAACAAGCTTTATACATAACCTGTTATATTATATTAATAAGCCTCAGAACTCATAATTATAATTGTAAGTGAAAAGAAAAATTACACAAAAGAGCAATGCTAAGTAACAATTTTTGGGGGGAAACCCTCGAGAATGTACTCTTCAGAAAGAAACATCATGCTCTGATGGGTAGGTTCCATCAGGCGCATGCTCCTTCCCCAGAACGAGATTTTTCTAGGTTGTAATATTCCTTACAAAATTGGCATCTCACAAGTATTGATAATTTAACCATCTGTATGACACCATTAAAGACAGCAAATATACGTAACAAGTAATCCACCATAATCTGGAGGCATATAATTTTAAAAAAGCAAGAGAGGAAGACCATGGGCAAGTGTTTACATGCTGCAAGTTTATGAAAAAATAAACTCAGCATTCAGCCATGGAAAATATCTCCAAGTTACACAGAAGAGAGGAACAGGATGGAGCTGATTGGAAGGCTAAAATTACCTTCCTGTGGTTGGGGTCTAGCATTGGTCTATTAAAGCAGATCATGCAGCAGATTACAGTCAAAAAAAGTTGGGCTTATTCTCATGGATGTGGATTTGAACTTCCTTAGAAACAGTACATAAGCTGGAATTACTTTAATGGACTGATGCCAAGAAGGTGCCAAATCCTACCATTTATCTGTTCTGATCTCATTTCCTCATCAGATCTGTTTCCTTCAGGGACACACTAGCTCAAGTAATAACTACTTTAAAGAGCATGAGAACTTATACTAGCTACTCGATATCTTTAATGTCAAGTCAGGAATAAGAAATCCATGGTCATGCAAAATTTAAATGAAAAAGAAAAAAAATAGAACTGATTCAATACAAAGACCATGGTCATGCAATAAAAAGATAAGTGATGATGGAATATACAGGCTCAGTAGTATGAAATCATATCAATGCTAGTTGAAGATGGCAAGTGAAAAAAAGGAGGTGGGGGTCGAATAGCTAAAAGGCAAGTGCTCCACAAACAAAAAGCTTAGCATACGGTGGGGAAAAAAACAACTTGGGCTCGCGATTGGAGAACAACATTCGGACTGGATTCCGATATGGCTAATCTAACACCACTTCTGATATCAAAAGCCAACCAATCTTCAATTTTTCATGAATTACACTAATTCCCTAAAGAAAATCTTCAATCACTCATCGAATTATATCTCGAGACAAGAAGTCGGATACCGGGAATAAACCACATGAATCGACCCAAAATGAAAACTTCCAGCCACAATAAGGGTACGTTTGGTTCGCGACTGGAATCGGAATCAGAATGCGAAATGAATGAATGGGAATCGAATGGCTATAATCCCCGATACATTTGGTTCTTGACTGGGAATCGGAAATGAAAATCGAAATGGATTTGAATACTAGGGAGTGTCAGGATTGATACTGGGGGATTGGGGCATTTCCATACCGCTCCGGAATCGGAATGGGAATGGGACCCTCCGAACCAAACGGGGGGAATGGGGAGTCGGCTCATTCTCATTCCCGAGCCCAACTCCCCCCAACCAAACATGCCCAAACCTACAAGGACATAAAACCCCAAGCAATTCGCCAGAATGCAGCACTCACCGAAGACCACGGCCCTATAACGCCGGGAGAGCTCGAAGGAAGGCGTCAACGGTTGTGCCCGCAGTGATCTACCAAGGGCAATCGATCCGGAACGCCTCAGACCATGAAAATCCATGCCTCAGGACCACCGGATCCTTCACGGGAACCGGGCCATCCCCGTCGCCGCCGACGCTGCCATGCCAGACTCCACAACCAAGGAAAGAAAGCAATAAGAAGAGCCGCGAAAAAGCGAGGGCTTTGAGGACCAGTTGAAGAACAACGAGAAATGCGAGCAGGAGAGATCGACGGATTTAAAGGGAAGGGGAAGAAGTGTTGGGATTCTCCTCCGCTGCCACGACGGCGCTGATGGAGAGGCGGGCGAGTGGCGGGCCACGCGGTGAGTGGTCGAACGAGGGTTCCCCGAAAGACAAACCTCCAAAACCTGATATTGTCACTCCGAGTTGGCCTTTGGCGCGTCTCCTCAGTCCTCTCACTTCTGGGTCCCAAGGTGACTTAAAAGAGGAGTGGTGCTATCATATTCTAATTGGCGCTTGATAGACTGTTTTCAGTGAAATTTTTTTATTTGGTATGTGGGTTCATCGAACCTGGACGTCTCAATCTTCGGCGGCGTCAACCGATTTCCTTTATTTTCCTTAGGCTGGGATACATCAAATATAAGATAATCGATTTCTAAAAATTATTTATCTAAAATATATATAAAAAACAATTTATCATACTTTGTTAGTGAAAAAATTATTTTAAAAAATAATATCGAAAAAATATTACCATATTTAATTGGAGATAATCATATACGTAAATATTGCTAAATTTTAAACAATACTTTTGAATAAAATAATTCAAGTAATAATTTTTTTTCCAGTTCATTATTGGTCATTTATGCTCTACTTACATAAATGCTGTCGATATTAGCTATTTCGAATGCCAAAATATATTTATACAAGTTAATAAATACTTTTAAATTAATTATAATATATTAGAAAATATTTTGTTTATTATAAGAAATTTTAAGTATATTTTGATATATAAATAAATATATTAATTATTGATAAATCCCATATTAGATTTATTGATAATCAATAAGCATTTACTAATTATTTATTATAATTAAAATTATTAAAAATATATTAATATATTAAATAAAAATTATTTTTGATATATTAATCCATTTATTATGTATTAATGCAATATTAATATAATATATTAATGTAATTAATATTTATTAGATAATATATTAATATAATATAAGTAAGGACATTGCTGTCAACAAATGATAATCTTAAATTATCTCTACTTGATAGTCCAGCATGGAAAAATAAATATAATCCTCTTTAATGGTATTTGTTTTACTTTTTCTTATTCAATGCCGGATTTATTTTGCTATGCTAGATTACCCCCAACCAAATAGGCCCTAAGTGTAGAATAGGTCCCACTTGAGGCATCTAATTGGGAATTGGGGATAAATTATCAATGGAAGGAGGGAATAATGACTTTGATCTGATAAATAAATTTCAATTTTTAGCTGGTTTTTTTGTATGTTGTTTTAAATAAAATTTTACTGTTTATTATGCTTTATTTGAAAATCGAATATATAGAAAGTGAATTGGGTGACGGAATTTTTGTGTGATGGATAAATAAAAATTATTATATTTATATTTTTTTTGGTACATATATTTATACTTTGATTGTAGAGATATAAAATCTAATATGACTAGAGTTGATTATGGACCGCGACTTGGGCTTAAACCTATATTTATCATCAGTCAGACTTCGGATTTGTCTTATTTAAAATTTCATAGTGTCCGTATCTAAGGTCGGCCCATGGATAGCTTTAAATATGACCTATAACTCATGGTCTAACTTTAGTGGATTATGAACCAAATCATCTGACGTATTTTGTATTTTTATTGAAGATAGGTAAGAATTATTGATTGAAATCTAAAAAAAGAGGAGACTTGAATCCAAATAAATGGTATCCAACCCTTAGCAAGTTTCCAAGCAACATGGCACCCTTGAGTATTCTTTTATATTTGATGCTTCGCTTTCTTAATTAGTGTGGATGTTACCTAACATCTGCGAAGTCCAACTCTATACAAACAATATCGAACAAACTTAACAATATAGCACCATCGCCTTCATTCATGCCTAGAACATACTCCTTACGCTCAGAATTCACCAAGAGTTCATTCCTACACTGAAAAGATTTTAGAAAGAAATAGCACCATCGCCTTCATTCATGCCTGGACCATATACTCCTTAAGCTCAGAATTCAGCAAGAGTTGTGGAACATCAAACATGTACAGATTTTAAACAAAAGGTCTTGTTATAAACGACACAAGCATGAATTAGGACATGCCACCATTCTGAATCTTCTGTAAATAATACATTTTGTGGGTGCATGTACTTCTACTGTATTGGATATCAATGCAACAGAGAAACTTGCAAAAAAATGGCAGCCATAAACTCCAAGATAGCTGTCAAATCACTAACAGCGGGAAGCTCGAATGGGGATGGAGAAAAGCAACCAATTTTGCCGAATGCAAGGAAATCCACCAACATGAAGTTCAGAATTTATGCCAATAAAGATACAACAATCTAACCCTAAACCCCATATTTAGATTTGAGATTTTAGATGCAGAAAATCATATAAATGAAAATCACCTGCATGTAATGTTAACCTAAAATCAAGATTTGCGCTCTATCAAGTGGGGCTTAACATGAAAAGGGATACAATTTAGGCCTACTTTCCCTCAACATTAGACTCCATGTGAGAAAGAAATAAAGATGAAAAAAAAAACATCTCTAAGTGTGCGCATCTTTCATTTGCTATGTTTTTGCTTTAGCATCCAGATAAATAGTTCGATATCAAACCTCGAGAAGAATAGTCCAATTGATTTGATGGTCATAAATATCTTCCGGCAAATAAGATTAAGCAATAATTTATCAATTAAACTTTATGAGAACAAAAAGAAGAGAATAAAGTAGATGACTAGCGGAGTTGATAAGCACTGCATGACAAACGACACAAATAACAAAGAAAATCCTATGCTTGTCCTTGTTGTAACATGGTTGGTACTATGATACAAAAACAACCTAAAATGCCGGACGTGGTTTTGCTGACAGGGGTTATATCAGTACAAAAAATAGTTTAGATTCGCCATGTACTTGGCAAATAAAAGCACACTATCAGCACAACAATTAACAAAATTCATTGAAAATTCCAAAGGAGCATATTTGAATAATAAGATTAGAGCATCTACTTAGAAAAACATATTGCTAGCAGTTCTGTGAAATAGTTGGTCAGACAGGTGCGCAATGATGCATTAAGTTGAGCTAACTAGACATCATTCTATCATCGGCATGACAATTACAGAAGTTCACTAGAAATTGCTCAGGAGAATATCTAAATAATAAGACAAGATTTATTTGGTTCTCAGCAACAGAATAAAGAATGTCCAAAGAAACATCTATCACTAAGCTCTCAAAAATTTTCATTGTCGTGACACTACTACAGTAGTAACCAGGTGCCCATTTATGCATTAAGTTTGAACTAGACAGCCAATTGATTTCAAAACCACTATACGTGACCTAAAGTCAATCCAAAACTCAGTTTCAGTGAGGGGCTCAATGCAAAAGACTTCGAGGTAGCTTGATCTCATCTCATCATTCTGCATATGAGCTGATGGCATATACACCGAGTCCTCTCGTCTGGCCAGGAGAGCCTCCTTTAAGTGAGGATACATCAAGCAAAAATCTACTCAAGAAAGACAGGGAATTAGACCATGAGGAACATATGATAGAATCCAAAACAAGTCAAATTGATTCTTACAAGCTAGTGATTGCTTTTCCTAGTTCAGAAGTTCCACAGCGCATCAGAATTTTTTGGTCTTTGATGGACACCGAGTGACTCACGGGAATTTCGAAACTTCTCACAGCTGAAACATTACGAGATTATTCCAGCTGCCATGACTTCAAATATAGCAAACTTCAAAAGATCAAATACAGTAAACAACAGCCAAATCAAAAACTATACTTACTCGGCTGATAATTAGCATTAGTGCCATCATCTAACATGAGTAATTTCTGCAAGAATAAAAATTCTGTGAGGAAAAGGAAAAAACCATGAAACTTGGCTAACTTTTATCAGCAAAAAAAAATCTGGAAAGCATGCATTATATCTGAAAAACCTTTTCCTCACAGCAAAAAATTCTGTGAGGAAAAGGAAAAACCATGAAACTTGACTAACTTTTATCAGCAAAAAAAATCTGGAAAGCATGCATTATAGTTCATGTTAAAAGAATATAAAACCTTAAGATTCTCATAACATGTTTCCAGGTCATCATTCACCAAGATATGATCAAATAGACCCAGAGATTTTCCTTCCTCAAGTTCTGCTCGTGCATTTCTAAGTCTCTTTTGGACCTGTTCCTCGGTCTCCGTTCGCCTATGTACAAGAAAATCAGTGCATTAAGACATACACACTAAGCTCAAAGTAAAGAGCAATGTGAAAACAGTGGAAACAAATAATCCATAAAGAATTTGAGAATTTAAATACCTTGAACGAAGGCGCTTCTCAAGTTCCTCAAATGAAGGTGGGCGGATAAAGATAAATAATGCTTCAAGGGAACTAGACCTCACAGATCTAGCACCTTGAACATCAATATCGAGGATGCATCTCTACAATTGAGAGGGGAATTATATATGTAAGCTATCAAGTTCGAGGAGATACTAAACTGGCACTCATCTTCATGTTTGTCACCAATAGAAGAAGCAGAGCATTTAAATTTACCTTTCCAGCTTCTGCGACTGCTTCAACTGCTTCAATACTTGTTCCATAAAGATTTCCATGAACTAATGCTGATTCAAGGAATTTCCCGTCTCTTATCTCTTTCTCCATGGTGCTTCGTTCAGTGAAGTGGTAGTGAACTCCATCAATCTCCTTTTCTCTTGGAGCTCGGGTTGTGTGACTCACAGAAAATCCAAAGGTTGTTGGGAATTCTTTCATTAGCTTCGAAATTAGTGTGCCTTTACCTACTCCAGAGGGACCACTAATGACTACAGGCTTGGGGCCTTCACCTACAACCCCCTTGCTCCAAGCAACCACCTCGGCACCAAGTAACTTACTTTGTTCTTTTACATATGGGCTGCCCACCTAGCATATAATCCATATAGAGGTTCTTAATAAAAAGGAAAGTAACACCCAAAAAAGAATTAAAAACATTTCCCATGATCATCAATATATTCTAATTGTTGGAGTGGTAGCTTATCAACAAGCATCTGCCACAAGTCTCCTCTGCAAGTAAACTATGCAGGTATTCTTTTTTTTCACATTTTGAACTCAATGAACTCAGCAATAGTTAGTATGGTCATTAGCTAGTGGCATTGCTGTGTGCCACCAAGTTGCATCTAAAAAGACTGGTCTCGCAAACACTCTTCAGTCAAGATAATACTGCATGCAATTTCTGCTATGAAATTGGTAACTATGGATATCAATCCCTTCTACACCCTCTATTCGTTATGCTCATCAGCTGCTCTCAGGCTACCGACAAAGTAGTTTTGGAACAAATATTTGGAAATACCAGACCATATAGTGTTTAATATTATAACACTTAGTGAAGTGATTGGCAGCCACAATTCAAATTTGTCAGGTAATATCTGAACCAGTACAAAACCAACTAAAATATCTGGCACGTATTAATCATTGCCATGATAAGTGCTTTAAAAAGTTAAAAGCATAGGCAAGGCGCTTCAGCCTGAAAATGCAAGGTGTAAGCCTCAAGGTGTTTTAAAGCATAAGCCACAATTATAAGCCTTAAAAAACAATAAGCATATCATTTATGTGACGCTTCCAACCATTTATTGCCCTGCATTAAAGATCCAGGAGCTTAAGGTGTCGACAGAGATAAGGAAACGAGTTTATATCTTCCTTGAGGGCATAATCGTCATTGGCCATTAGTCAAACATGTTAAATTTCATTTTTTTATATCTTAAAGAGATATTGTGCTAGGATATTAAGAGTTATAGACCTCTTTGTTGCCTTAAAAATCCTCACAAGGGGTATGTTTTAATTTGTAAGCGGAAGCCTTAGTCAATGATCACAAGGTGGAAACCTTGAGGCTTTTTTTTCTTTGACAGTCTCGCCTCAAGGTGTAAGCTTTTTAAGCTTCAAGTTCAGCTTCTTAAAACCATGGTTGTGACATGATTCATGAGCATAACAAGTTGAATAAAGACACTTTAATATTTTCTTCTAAAAACATTATTCAAAGAAGCTTGTATTGCATGTATTATAAAGCAGTTTGCAGTAGTCAAACCTCAAGAAACCAGAAACAGTCATCTGCAGAACAATCCGCCTTAAGAATTAAAATCCGATCATCGTTTACAGGAACAGCTGAGTGGCCATTTGATGGCCTCGGTTTTGTACCCAATACAGTAGGAATTAACCTGCCAGTTCAACCAAAAACTGGGTATTTCAACTGTAGCCTCAGAATTAGAGCAGCAAAAAAATGGGCATGGACCACAGAGTTACCATTTTCCTGTTGACTTGTCAAAAATTTTGACATCAATCCACAATTTCGCTGCATCCCTTGATCCTTCAACCACATACTGAACATATACATGAACAACTGTTAAGATCTCACATAACCATACTGTTATTGGAATATAAAATCAGCGAAAAAACAAAACAACGTTGAGCTACTGTGGCCACTTACTATCTTGTCGTTGACAAGAGTAGCTGTCTGATGGCCTTTGGATTCTGAATCATAGCCAACAGACAAAAGTCCATCTGGAATATCTAAAAGATTACCTGGCGCCTCCTGTCCCTGATCAAAATTCAAATAGATCAAGACTCTCAGGCCCACATTTCCTACCCTTGAAACCGACTAACCAGAAAACTTGACACCTAGTTTACCAAGAACGCTGTTAACTTAGAATTTAGAATTACTTTGCTTTCTTAACAATGATGCTGCTATTCCAAAAGAATCATCTTACCATGAAGAGTTTCCTTGTCTCCGATTCAGCCTTCTAAACTGGAAAACAAGAGAAAAGATTCCCATCAAGAGACAATACCCATCAAATACACACTTAAATTTCAGCAAAGGTTTCATGTTTAGAGAATTTATATATTGATGAGAGAAAACATATTAAAATTCTTGAAATAAACCTTATTTTTCCCCAAAAAAATAAGGGAAAAATTACGGTATCCAAGGAGGAGAAATCTCATACCATTTAAAATCTAACATATCAGGAAAAAATATTTTTCACATCCCACTCATGAAACTCTTTTTTTTTTGCTACAAACACGAAAACGAAACTCGTTGCTAGAATTCTATATACGATACCATATAATAAATACCATATCTAATGAAAACCATTAAATTAGAATGAATATAAAACTTCATGCCAGCAGGCCCAACACATACAGCCGCATGATAACCAAAATAAGAACGCAAATCAATCTCGAAGCTTTCCTCACGAAAACACCGTAGATTTGAAACAAAACAATAAAAAAAGTATCGAAACTTTAACTAAAACTCATGCTGTCGACCAACATAACCCTAGGGAACAACCAAAGCCCATCTACGAAAAAAGAAACCCAGAAAAGAAGAAGAAAGAACCATGACCTTGAAAAAAGGACGAAGGAACATAACAACAAAACACCAAACTCACCCAAAAAAAAAAGAAAGAAAAGAAAAACTGACCTTAGATCTTGAGATTGTTATATATCTTCAAGCTATAATCAAAGAACAACGCCCCCAAAAAACCCAGAAAGATAGAAAAAGAGTCCCCTCGGAATCAGGGCCAGGGGCCTTGTCTTTAGGAATTCGGCTAATAATAGCATTGCTCCTCTATTTCTTCCGCTAATTTCCTAAACCTCTTCGGATTGCCCCTCTTTTACGATAAAAAAAAACCCAGAATATGAGAAGGAAAAAAAAAAAAGTCCTGAGGAGGAGGATTTCTCGTGGCTTGGAGTTCAAAAAAAAAGAGGACACAGGAAGCTTCACCTGCTCTCCTCAAGGACTCGGCCCGGCTTATGCCTCCGAAGCGCGTTTCTCGTTTCCCTTTGGACTTTGGCTTTTAGTGAACCGCGTTCATCTAACCGGGTTCTGTGTGCCGAAACGGCCATCCAACTGGCGCAATCATCCGAATCTTCTGATTCGATCGTGACCGTTGGAGGCCATCTTTTTCTCCACCTTTCGTCCAATTTTGATGGCCCAGTGTTAATGATGGGCGGCCCCTGATGAAGTCTGAGTCCGGTGGATTGCAAGCCCACCGAACTGGTTAGGCGGAATGAGCAACCGCGTGTGTTGCAAGCCAACACCTTAGTGCTCGAGGGCGACTTAGCTACTGTCATTCGCTGGATCTAGCAGAGCATGAAAAAGGTGGGTGATTACGATCAGAAATATTCGGACGATGGTGAGAGATTCGATGGCCTTGCAGGTTAAGTATGTGTATCGCGAGGCCAACGAGACAGCAGATTAAGTAGCAACCTATATGGCCAACCATTCTGAAAATATCCTATGGCTAGAAGAGAGGGGACTACCCGATGCATTCCGAGACTTGTTATTCTTTAATTTTTTTAGGTGTATTTTATATCTGCTACGTGTGATACAACAAAAAAATACCACTGTGATGTCTCTTACTGTGAGTGGGCCATAATAGGTGGAACCAATTTAGGATTGGGTTTGTCCTTGTGACTGTATCTATTAGGCAACCAGATCAAACATATGCAATTTTTTATACTTATAAAATTTTTTATCTATATTTTTTATCAAGCAACCTAGTCAATCACGTATATTCCCATCTTTTTCTAATCATTAGAAACCATTCCTATATTTGTGCACTCCGCGATCACGAATATTCTGTTTATAATCATGAGATCCCTTATATTGACTTCTATATTTGTCCATACACTGTAGCTGTTCCTATGAAATTTGTAATTTTAGTTTAGAGATTATGGGATATATATAGAGAAGATCAAATCATTCTTTCCAAGTTTCTCGATATCATTTTGTAATTTTAGTTGTCTTAAAGATTATGTGCCTAGCTAAGTTTAGTAGCAAGTGATAAAGTCTAGAACAATTATTTTAGGTAATGTCTAAAGATATGTAGAGATTCACATTCGTCACATTCAGAGCCTACTGTTGACGCTAAAATGGAATTGAATTCATCTATGTTGGGGTGACTAGTGGAGAATATAGGATGGTTGTTTCTTGTATTTGAAAGATATTCTGTAAGAGCTCATTTGGATGCCCATATGATCTATTTGTTGGGTACTCTTTATATAGTTGATGGTACTAAAAGATAGAATTCTTCCAATTAGAGATTTATTAGACCCAATGATCCCAAAAAAGAGAAAATGTGAAAAATCAACTTTTACAAAAGTCAGACTTTTTTTTCTTTCATGATTTGTTCAATTTAGAAGGTTCTAAAGGCTTCATTCTCCCGTGATAAAGTTGGTTAAACAATTATTAAAGAGACATTTTGTATAATTGTTATATTTTATCACGGATATTTTGGTATAAAAAAAACAGCTTTTCTACCGGGCCTAAAAATGTTTTTTCGGAAAGCTCTAAAATAAAACTTCTTCCAAAAAAGCTGTTTTTAGCTTTGTGAGAAAGCTACCCAAAATTTTTTATCAAATATTCCTATTTCATCTAAAAGTGCTTTTGATGGGCTAAAAAATGCATTTTGTCCCTCCAAAAGCTTCTCCAGATGGCCCCCAGATACTTTGGAGTTTGGAGACGCGAGCAAAAAAAAATAGTAGGAAGGGGCAAAATCATATTCTACTATATAAGTCAATACCATTAACGAACCCATGCAGAAACCATATTTAACCGCCCGAAATTTCCTGCTCACGTTTTTCCATCTGCATGCTATGGATGTTTTCAACCCTCTATCTTACATGCTTCCACATTTTGGTCAGAGAGTATGGCTAATTAAAGAGACCAGAAGTTTGAATTCTTTCTCCAGACTTTATCATCTATTTATTTAAATAAATCATACTATTGGGAAATTTATTTTTATAAAAGAAATTCAAACAAGTTCTACTCGAAGACATTCAAAAGAAACGCATCTAGATGCTCGTCAATTCTTGATCGAAAAGTACATGAAGAATCTTTGGATCGGGGCAAAATTCTTATGGGGCAACTCTATAAACTCCGAATTTGTTTTTTAAATTAGTGTGGTTATTCAAATTTAGCAGCATGAGAACTTTCAACCCGGAGAGGGGAATGAAAAACAAAAGGAAAGTTTCGAATGACCCATGACTTTTTTAAGAATTTTAGTGGATGCCGGACTACGTTCTAGAAAACCATGGTGAACGGCATTATACTTCTTCACAGAAGGTCTTTTCATGGAAAAATGCTAGTTTGGCCCACAAATTGGACTCAACGCATGGGGATGGCATTAAATAATATCTTCATATCCCTCTAATGCCATTGTTTTCATGCTAACCAATGGATTCCGTCCTTTCTTCCCTGATTTTTTTAAAGTAGGATTGACCAGATAACTTCCAAATTTTTTTTTCAAACTTTCAGCAAAAAAATCCTGTATGATTGATGCACTTGTTAGAATTATACATAACTTCGCTTATTATAGTATGTACAATCTTGAATATCACAACTGCTTTATATTGATGCAGCAATCTCTAAAAATTTTGAAATTTGATTGTCATATTCAAATTTAGTATCTGTATCAAATTATTAAATTTGACCAATAAAATTAGAAAATAAAAGAGCATACAATGGACCTGCCCAAACAAACCCTCCGGAGTGATGGCTCTATTCAGAGATGAGGACGTGGAGTAGGCCGAAAAGCCTGAGCAGTCCGTGTATCAATTTGGCCCAAACTTTCAGCACAGTCGGGCTTCGTCGGGTCGGGGCCAACTGGATTTTGGTCCAGGCTTACAAGCTTTTTGGGCCTAGACCCAGCCCGAAACCAGAAATAGTTTTATTTCGGGCCCGGGCCTGAAGAAAACGAGGCGCCGCCCAGGTCAGACCCCAGCCGGTCCAAATGAAAGGGTTTTCTACTTTTCTTTTCTAGTTTGATTCATTCAAAAGAGTATGTCGCATATATTTGGTAAGCCATGCTTAGGAAAAAAAAAAAGAAAAAAAAAAAAAATAAAAGGATCATGTAGTTTCTAGATCAAATTTTGTAAAGGTTTATGGAACCTATTATTTCCAACTCAGGTAGAAAATCTAATATAAGCTACAAACTTATGTCTAAAATTGCAAATTTTTAAATGTGTTTGCTTCTTCGTCACTAGACAAGAGAGTTGCTTCTAGGGTTTTTTTTTTAAAAAAAGATTTCAATGTGCAGATTTATCCCTTTGATCAGTCTCTACATGATTAATTCACATTTACAAAAGGAGTTGGGAGGAGAACTTGTAGTTTGGAGAGCTGGGTTAGATAGAGCCATAGAGGCAAGACTTTAATCGATGTTTTAATTATCAAATATAGTTGGTTCTACCTCATATATCTAAAGTTTTCTTTCGAAAGTTATAGATTTAGCTGATTTAGAGTTTAGTAATCTACAAACTAGGTTTGAATGCATAGATAGATCCTTTCAATGAGTCTATCTACCAAAGGCGATACTCTAAATACAAAACTCACTATAAAAAAATCCTAATAAAACACCTAATGGTCTGTTTGGATATTCATGAGGAATATCCTGCAAGAATTAGACCTGTTGACTTGCCCGACTCACATCTTCTAAGAGCCGGGTGAAGGCATATCCTAAATCCTTATCAGTGGGTCCGTTGGGACGTAAAAGGCAAACAAAAAAAAACTATAGAGGTCTTTCTTTTCTTCTTTTTTTTTCTTCCCACAGGATTTGGATTTAGATAGGGGAGGAGGGGTTCAGTTGATATGGTCTATGTCCAAATGGATTTCCCCATCCCTAAAGTCGGCAGAAAATTTCATCCAATCCCTGCTGCATTATTCAAATAGATCTTGAGATTAGAAATAAAACTTATATGTGGTTTTGGGAAGGAGTTATATTTATCTCCAAAGGATGTATATGGCCTTGTGTTTATCTTGTCTTTAAGCTGAAATGGATAATATAATTAATGAATATAGACTCATAAAGTAGAATACGTCCACGATCTTCGTAACACATATGATGTTCAAAAGTCAATGGAACAATTTCTCAAAAAAAAAAAGAATGCCTTGCAAATTAACAATGGTATACTTTATCCAAATCTAATCTTTTATGATCTTTGTGGTGGCCAAGTTGCTTAGATAATATCTATAAAGAAAAAAAAGCTTGTTCCATGACTAGCGGAACCCTCAAACCCTCTAAAAGAGATAATAACCAAGAGGACTAATCTACCTAGCTGAATCTTGTTTAGTTCTGGAGTTTTTGATCTATTAAAGCTGAAATAGCATAGAGGTGTTCATGATGCGATATGTATTGACTCATGAATTGTCTGTATTTGGACTACACCATGGCCATAGAGTTGGAATCTTGGAGGGGCCAGCCTCCCACTCTCTTGACTGTACTAGAACTAACATAATGCTGAACCAATCAATAAATTCCAAAGGCAAGACACAGTGACCTAATGATGGCCAGGCCTACTCCATGGAGCCAACAGGCAATTGTCCATAATACGACCTAGCTAGATAAGGAATTAGTTCTCCAATTTTGCTCGGATGCTTCCGAAATATTACAATAACTGATGTGAGTGATTATATATACTCAAAAGCCTTGTAAAGTAGCTGTCACAGAAAAAGAAAGAAAAAGAAATAGTTATAACCACTAATGGTGGGACTATTCTTCCCGTGAGTCCAGATTGTATTTTCTGCACGAAAGAATGATTCATCTTCTTTCATGACGTCAACCATTAGATTATGCAAATCCATGCGAGTGCATGAAAGAAAAATATTGAAATACTTTAAGAGCTGTGCAAAATGCGGTCCCAAGGTTGGACATCAAGATAGAAGAATTTTTTTTTTTTTTTTTTTGGTGCGCAAATATAACCAGAACCCAGTCCCCCCAACATTTTCCGGTCACCACTGCCACTCTCTCAGCATCCTACACTGAACCCGAGTCAAAGTAACAGAGACTTGTCTCGAACGTCATGGTGCAATCTCTCTTAAAATTAATGTCTGGCCGTTCCGAGAATACTCTTTTCAGTGGCATTGGGAGCCACCAGGGACCGCACTTCATCTCCTTTGACCGTGCATTCATTAGGTTAGCCAAACTTTTCAGTTTGGCACGAGACACAGATGCCAAGGTGATCACAACATCAACAAATTTAGAAGATAAATGCTCGCAAAAGAAATAAATTAAAGAGTTAATCTTTTTTATGGACAAATGGATACAAAGAAAAATGCCAATCATCACATTGATTTATGAAACACACATACTTAATTTACAGCAAACATAGCTTTCAGCCTCACAATTCTGTCTCTTTTCAACTAGCAAGCACTCTATGACTGAAATTAAGCTTTCAAGGCCTGTTTAGCTTACAGCTCTTCAAACACAAAAGTATATATACATATACATATATATATATTTGAAATATATAATAAAGCATTCCATGCCACATAGGGAGAGAGAGCAAATTAAGCATGGCTAAAATAAGGAGCGCTTGGAAGGAGCTCTACCCACAGCCCTCATCAAATTAGCCAAATCCAAAACTTTCGCCACCTTCGTCCCCCTCTTTGCCTCCGACGACGCCCTCTTCTCTTCCGCCTTCCGGTGCGCTCTCGCCAAATCGTTCTGCATCTTCTCAATTGCCTTTGCTCTCTTTTCATCCAGTTTCCTCTGCATAAATTGGCATCATTAAGAGTTTTATAACAATCATCTCATCGATATATAATTCTCTCAGAACTATCCAACTCAAGAACATATATAGATTAGTTACCTCTACTTTCTTCAACCACGCCGTCGCCTTCTCGATCTGCTCGCTTTCCCATCCATTGATGATCATGTCCTCCCGCTTGAGCCGGTTGCTGATTTTGGCGATCTCGGAGGTCTGCCATGCCGATATCTTGGACTCGACCTCCTCCTTCTTCACCTGCTGCACCGAGAGCTCCTCCACAGGGGCCGGGGAGTCAGCCGGCGGTGCATGAGTGGGCGAGGGGATGGGATTGTTGTCCGGGACGATCGCGAGCGGGTTCGTCTCCTCAAGCTCCTCCTCTCCGATCCTCGCAAGGTTCAGCCCGTCGTGGTTGCCGTTGCTGGCGTTGCTGTCGTTCTGCATGGTGGATCCGGCGACGACCATGGCGTTGAACTCTCTGCTCATAGTCGAGAGGTGCTCGCTGGGGACGTCGCTCCCCACGGAGAGCGTCGACCAGCGGTGGCTGCTGGCCTCCCACGACTCCCTCCTCCGACCGCGGCTCGACGAGGGCTCGGAGGACGGAGGTAGCTCGTGGATGTCGCGGAATTCGGTCTCGTCGGCGGCGGCGGTGTCTACTTCTTCTCCTGTTTGAGGCCTTTGATCATTCAACATGTCAAGGTGGGGGGTGCAGGGAAGAGGTTAAGGGATTTGGACCAGGGGGGTGGGGGTGGTGACCATTAATTCGTTTAGGGAGAGGGGAAAGGCAGGCTTCTCTCTTGTAGGTGATGGTGGAAGAGGGTTCGAGCTAGCCACGCATAAAAAAGGGTTTGGTGGAGTGACAGCAACCAGTGAGGACTTGAATGTTAAAGAGGCATGGGCTATGAATGGCGTGGCACCAACTTTGTTTCTTTTATAACGATATTAGTTTGTGACCGGACCCACTCACAAGCACTTTGAAGGGGATATTATTCCTTTTATTTTTGACTGGTTGTTGCAATAGGAAGTGCTTTGTCCTGATCTGATGGTGCTTTGAATGGTAACTCATGCGGTTCCCTTAAATTGATTTTAAATATAATATTGTTCCCACTAGGCCACTATTATGCTTTAAGGAAAGAAAACTAAAGATATATACTTGTACCTCTAAAGAAAACTAATTAAACATACTTGGAGCTCTGGCTTACCTTGGCACTGATCTCTGAATGGATGAACCATTCATTAATTTGTTGTGCAACAATAACAAAGGCCAGGGTTATATGTAAGGGTAAGATAGGATTACCCCTTCTCTCCCTCTCCATGTGTGCGAGTGTGATAATAAATTAATTCTTCAATAATCCAAAAATCTCACACAAGCTGCTGTACTGTTAAAGTGTAATCTTCTTATTATTTTATATACATTGGCGATTGAAAGGGAATCATGGAAGATTAATTATGTATGTATAAGCTGCTTAAATTTTATGTGAAGTATAGATAGCAGTTACTTTGAAGAATTTGAAGTTTCCTCCGGCTTGGATAGATTAAAAAACTCAGATATTTTTATCATCATCTAAAGTAAATTATCTGAGTAAATTGCATGTGGTCTAGAGTTAGATAATGATACAACCATCATTCTAACTTAACTCTTAGGGCTCGTTTGGTTCGCGGGAAAAGAAGGGGGGAAAGTGTGGTCAACGGGAAAGTAATGAGATGCCTCTTGTTTGGTTGGAGTTTTCAAAGGAGAGAGAAGGGAAAGTTATATTCCCATGGGAATGTGATTCCCATATTTCATGGGAAAGTCTTTCCCATGAGAAACATGGGAAAGTTACTTTCCCATGAGGCGGGAATCACTCCATTTTTACTTTTTTCCAAAAAGTCCTTTCAGCATTAAAGAAGCATTAAAGAGGCATTAAAAACTTAATTTTTATTAAGGGCATAATAGGAATTATATATAACTTTCCTAGGAAAGTGGATGGCCAACCAAACATAAGCACTTTCGAAATTTGTCACTTTCCCATGGTCAACCAAACATGCCAAAAGTACTTTCCTAGGCATCATCTTCCTAGGAATTTGTTTCCCAGAAATCATATTCCTAGGAAGGAAAATGCTTCCCGCGAACCAAACGAGCCCTTAAGAAATAGCATTATAGAGGATTTACCGCTAGCTGTCTGGGGTAGTAAGGGAAGAGAGGACACGGTAACTGCACTGCCGTGTTCGGACTGTAAAGTCTAGAGTAGGTAGGGACGATGCAGCATCAAGAAAGAAGAGGAAGTTTCGTCGACAAATATCTCCATCATTTGATGAATCTTTTCATGAAAAAAAAAGCATACGTAGTCATGAAACGGACGCGTGGATGTCGGTGGAACCACCCAACACGAGCAGGACACGTGGACGAAGGAACAAGCCTCCTCCGGGTCCCAATCGCTTGTGGTCCGGTCCAAGGGGGCGTGCTTCCATGCACCGCGTGAGGTGACGCCATGCCTGTCTGAAGGAGGGAATTCCATTAACGCGTACGACTCCTCCAATCCTCGGCCTCCAAATAACCCCACGTAGATGGCTTTTCTGCATGTAATAAAGGACCGAGTCGACACAGTAGAAAGAAGGAAAGCAAGACGGACGTCCGCGGCATGGGATGTGGGCGCCCATCGCGCTTAGTTTTTAAGCGTTTGGTGGAGAGTGAAGACGCAGTGGAGTGGGAACACTTGGCTCTTGCGCTGGCGAGGAGCTTTCCACTTGATGTGATGGGATCTTTTTGGTGTTAGCTTGGGTGGTGGAAAACTTTTGACGCGTCTGAAATAGCTGCTATAATATTAGTGGACGTGGACATGAGATTTGACGTGTAGTCCTAGTGACATGAAACGTGAGCTGTTTAGCTCAATGAAACTGCTTAAACATATGGAACGTTGGAGATTAGTTGCCCGACATGATATGATCGTATCTTCGTTCTCATTTTGAAAACGCCATATCTAGCTCCCATCTGCTAAAGCCATCGTTTATATATATATATATATATATATAAAATAAAGAATTGAATATAGGATAGGCCCAGCATGGAAGACCACCGAAATATCTGATGATTGAGTACAGAAATGTGTGATTATTGGGAGAAGCCCAGCTCAGTATCCATTGGTGAGTGTCATGGTGTAACATGATACTTTTAGCTCGATCTAAATAGAGAGCCAAATATGCACGTGGCGATTGTCATGTTCTTTTGGCTATTACTATAAATTTGATGGGTGAGTAAAAAAAATATTATTAGAAGTATAAAAGTAAAAGAAATATTGATTTGACAATATATATATATATATATATATATATATATATATATATATATATGATACATGTGTTGTCATATGACTTTTGTTATATATATATTTTGTGTATATATATGTGTACAAATTTTTTAAATTAATTTTAAAAAATAGTTTATACTTACGATATTAAACATTGTAAAATTGTTTTCCTACAGTTGCATTGCCGACGCTTTACAAAGTATCAGAAATCTATCACGCGGTGCTTTTTTGTGTCAGCAAATGTATTAAAAAGCATCGGCAATACCAAATGTTCCAGTAGTGATGCCATATAGTTTTTGGTTTTAGTTATTTTGCCTTTCAAGAATATGGTGGCAATAGTTCTGCAAGTATAAAAACTTTACTGTGTTTATGACAATCTGAATAGGGGAAGGTGTCATAAATTTGCTATTTTGTATTCATGAAATCATTATTCAAGTGTTGGAGATGTTATAGAAGATTGTAAGGGTAAGCACTTACTCATCAAAAGAAAACTTGGCAGCTTCTTTCATCTGTATCACTAGTCATCACAAGAACCAAATCTTGATTCTATTTTTTAATGTCGATATTGAGAGCATATTTCAACAAATGGCAACTTAGTTGTATTTGGTATTTCAGAAGAACGATTTCAAAAATGAATAGAATTGAGTGGGTCAAAGCATTGGTGCAGGTATCACATGTCAGCCGTATGTGTTAAGAGTTTTAATTTTTTTTAAGATTAAATTTTTCTTATACTCTAATTTTAATTAGTTTAAATACTTTAAAATACTTTTTTGTCAGATACCTCTTTCAGAAAAGTTGCAGCTCTTTGAAAGAGAACATTTATTTCTAAAAAGATACGATGTTTTCAAAACATTACGTATCTTCGAAATCATCACAGTCTCCTCGATCATCTATATAGAGTCTATAAATAGGCTTTGAATCCAGTATCTAGAATTTTTTAGCACAATCTGATTTCTCTCTCATTATTGGTATTGTGTCTCTCAAGAGTTTTTTTTTTCCACAGATAGAATACTTTCACTCTTCAATTTTCTGTTCTCTATTCCTTTCTTTTCTGGGCATCTGAAAGAGTTATTTAGGTCAAGGTTCTCCAAAGAACATGCTTGTTGGAGAAGAATCGGGTTGAACCAAATTATTGCACCTTAGAAATGAGATTGTTGCCTCTTAAAGCCACACGTAGGAGTCAATGGCGCTCTCCTCAATGCATGACAAATCCACAAAAGGGTCGAATTAGCAGAGTATGAAGCTTGAGAGCTCTTCAAGCTTGAACAAGAGAATTCAGGCAACTATGTATTGCTTTCTAACATCTATGCTTCAACAGGGAGATGGGGAGAGTGTTAGGAGAATTATGCAAAAAAAGGTGCTGATAAAATGATAGGATTGGGTAGATTTTGGTGGTAAAGTGCACCAGTTTATAGCTGGCGATAGGTCGCACACTCGCACTGTCGGTCAGAGGAGATACACGAGATGTTGAAAGAGGTAGGAAGGAAGATGAGGGCATTAGGGTACATAGCTGATGAGAGTTTGTGTCCTGAGGTATGTTGAAGAGGAGGAGAAGGAAAAAATCGTAGGGAGCCACAGTGAGACGCTAGCACCTGGCTTTGCACTGCTTGTTTTTGATGCGAAGGCACATAGTAAAGAACTGAGGACTGTCATGTTGCTATCAAGATCATTTCAAAGATTGAAGGGAGGGAAATTGTGGTTAAAGACAACAAAAGGTTTCGTGTCTTTGAGAATGGGAGGTGCTCCAGCAAGGACTACTGGGAAGCCCTCGCCGAACCTGAAAGTAACTCTGGGAGTTTTGTGATATGACAAGGGGCTTACTGAGTTCTAGATATATATCCATTATTTCAATTCTTCAAATATGAAAGTTATTCCTTCATGGTTGTTGTATATAGAATAATCAGCCGTTACAAAGTTATCTTTCAATAATAGTTTGGCTGGCATGGCAACAGTTTCTGACTTTCCTCCCACTTTTTTTAAAAAACATTAATATCTAAAATGAAATAGTGTGGTGCAACAATATATATATATATAAAGAGAGAGATATAGAGAGAGATGGACCAGACTATATTCAATGTAGCTAGATCCGAATCCACTTGCCACTTTGATCGACACGGATTTTGCAACTTCCAAACAATATCCAAAGACCCGATAATTGCCTTTTCTTTGCAATAAAAAAAAAAATTAATGGGATAAGACAGGGCACACTGCCCATGCCCGTATCCTCCCGTGGGATGCATACCCCGTCCACGCTCTCTCACCTCTTTCTTAAATAGACATTAACTCCAAACGATAAACACCTCCTTGACGAGAATAAACATAAATATCATAAACATAAATAAAAAAACACAGCCACTTGCTAAAAGAAAATATTAAAAATTTAAAAATAAATACTAATATGCTAGTGTTTATTTCTGCAAAGTTACTGGTGCATTATAGTTCCATTTCAATTAGAGTTACAAAGATATGACTGAGTCACCACCTAATTAATATTGCTGATTAATATTGCTAGGAATTCAAAGATCAAAGAAGAGCCATAGAACTGTAAGCACAACAACCATTGTTTCCAATTTTTGTGATTAATTAAAAATCATGATATTCAAATGAAAAGCATGGATAAACATATGACTGATGTGAATAGGGGGGATCATTTAGTCAACATAAATTGCATACAATACTTCAATGAATTTATTATTTTATGACAATATATGAGAATATATTCAGTAGAATCAGAGCACAAATGAAAAAATTAACAGCTACAGCGAGTTGCATGACTGCGGCTGACCAACACTCTAATAGAAAATGAAAACATACGAGTATATGAGATTTCAGCAAGATAATTAGAATAGCTATGCAAGAAGGATTAGTGTACTAAGCAACATGGGGGAGCATCTGCATGAAATGAAAGCAGCAATAAATATGGCTATAAAATGCCACATTCCTTGTTGGCACATCAATAATGAAAGCAACAAGAATCAGTTGAGCACCCATTAATAATGAATCAACAAGAATCAACGGTTGTCTAACAAGAGCTAGAAGAATTATGACCATGTTGAAAGAATAATCCATATTAGTAATTCTTCAGATATTTCTAACCTCGCCCAATTTTTCCTCCCTCTTCTATGGGCATTTTTAATAAAAAAAAGTGTAATTTACTTCTTTTTAACTATATGTAATTTACTTCCCTTTAACTATAAAGAGAAGTACCGCTCTGGATGATAACCACCTTACACCCAGAAAAGTAAAACAAAGAAAGTAATGAGGACCTCTCAAGTACTATGTGAAACCCCCATGAAGCCAACCCACCACAATAACAATTCCAAGCTTTTTTTGGACACCAAGAATGTAGAAAAACAATGCCATCTCTAACATAAGGTTGTCGTCAGAACACCAGGATGAAAACAGCATTTTTTGAGGCTGGCAGTGAAATAATAACAAGCAACCATCTCCACCTCCACCTCCTCAGTTCTTCCAATCAAATTAACATGAGTGCAAGTTGATGGTGACAATGGAATTACCCAATGTTATCAAACTTATGCAAGCTTTCCCCAAGGCAAGAGTTTCAAAATAGTTCTAATGACTATGGCACCCACCAAATAAACATGACAATAAGGGGCCAATTGGTTGCTTCTATGCACTGCAAAAAAGCCAAAAAGATGATGTTAAGGAGTACTTATAGGTTCTATGAGAAAACAAGACTGGTCCTACTCTCCATCAAACTCATTCTTCATATTTTCTGACTTTCTTAAAACTGCTTTTATGAAAAGAAAGCAATGGAACCTTTTACAGAATTCATTTTCAGGTGCTGTGTTAATTTGGTAGAGCTTTACACCCAAATAATCCACAAATGACTGCTACCTCACTAAATCTAAAAGAAAATAAGAAATATTTCCCACTATATGGTGTCATGGCCACCTCAATGAGGTAACAAGTGAAAGGATCATGGCAAAAAGATGACAGTTTGACCCACACTTGGGCCGAGCAAACACTTCTAGAGTTTAGCAAGCAGCACCGAATTACCTACAGGGTCAAATGGACATCATTGATCATGATAAATGTAAGGATTGCCTAGTTGGTTCTACTTGTAACCTGATTCACCCTAGCTGACTCTTTGGTTTACCATTTACATAGACTTGGTATGCACAAAGAAGAAACAACACTAGCATAGTGAAATATTTGCTTTAGGATACCCAATAACTTGAAAGTTGTAGCACACAAACATAAATTCTCAGCAACCACTGACATGAATCTGTTAAACATGCAAATATTGACTAAGCTACTGAAACATAACCACATTTCTAAATTTTGCAAGAGAATGGTTGTCATTAATCTGCTAATCCATGCTTGCATTGGTAATACAAGAATATCACTTTTTCCCAATGGCTAGAGGTGCCCTAAGTTCATGTCAACTGAGGAAACGGAAAGAAGCCTGTTTGCCAAATGCTGAGGAAGCAAAAGGTTCTTTTCTTTGGTTTTTTTTATCATTTTCTTCTTGTAATCAAATAAACCTTACCGTAGGGTAGCTCCTCGAGAATGTTGAAAATTCGTCCAAGGGTAGCTCCGCCCACCGGAACACTTAGAGAAGCTCCCGTGTCAATCACTTCCATTCCTCTCATTAGCCTATTTGTTGTTAAAAAGTTCAAATCTATCATACATCCTGGTGAAGGATGAAGTGATCATTTTATCATAGCTTGTATTTCTATTTTAGCTTTTCTGTATCTCATATTCTTGTTAAAATTAACACATATTCAATTTGTATCTGAAGATTATTATTATGGCTATCGAATAATGATCACAACATCCGATGAAATTTGAAGATATCAACTCATCTAGGCAGGCACTAAGATCATCCTTGCATTTTCAGGTTATGTTACGAAATTGTAGATTAGTCCAAACCGCTCCTTGGTCAATTTATTTCTAAGCAAATGTCTCAATTGTTTAAGTTTGTCTCGTAAACCTTTATGGGGAGAGAGACTAGCTTTTGGCTAATGTACGAAATTATTGAGGAACCTAGCCTCCAATATCAATTGTTCTGGGCCTAGCCTCTAATATCAATTGTTACCATTTGAAACATTTAAAACATTTTATATGATTATGATAAAGAAAAGAAAAAATTAATTGAAAGATGCAATAGTTTAATCTTCGAATGTGCTCAAACTTGTGTCTAAGTGTGCTACTTATCTTGCTTTATGGAGCTGTAACCCATTTATGGCATTAAAATAGAGAAAGTGATTTTTGTAATTGCTCAAGGGAATGGAGCACTTGAGAGCATTGGATGATCTACTTAATTGTGGAGCTTTCGTATTAAAATTGTACATATTTGTTTTCTGAGAGCTATGGAAAAGATGGAAAGATTCTGTGCTTACTCAAAAACCTAAAAAAAAATTCATATTTTTTTGTTTAAACTAATGCTGCAAAGTGGACCTATTTTAATCAGTTTAGATTGTCCTTAGAATTTTGCATGTACGAAGCAATGCTATCCTTCATGACAGATTTAGCTCGATGTAAATGAGTTCAGTAAAATTAGGGAGAGTTTCTAATTGCTAGTTATGGCCTTCAGTTGCTGATTAGGTGTAAGGTTGGAACTCTCCTGGAGGGAATTCCTGTCATCTAGTGCACCTTGCCTATTCTAGGCCTTCAATTGAGGGCATAGGTCTCGCCATTTGAAAAGCATGCCAATGTTATCCTTGAATTGAAGGAAGGATTGCTATTGTGTTATTGATTGCAGTTAGTTTCCATCAAAGCTGTATATTAAGATTGGATTTAGCATGAATAAGATTTTGGCCAACTCTAATGGTTGCCTATGAAATAAGATCACTGGCAGGCAAATACCTGCATTCAGAATTAGTGGAGCCTCTAGGATGATCCATTTTTGCAGTGAAAAGAAAGGGTAAATGGTCCTACTCTGAGCTGTTGAAGCGATTTAAAATTGCTTCAACAATAAGCGGAGACCAACCAAGGGAACAAAAATTGCCCCCAACATTCCCATACTATTTGATGCCTTCTTTGTCAATACGAAGGTTTGAAATCTGAATCAACTTGTGACTTATCCAGGTTATTTTTTTAGGCTAGTCAAAATTTCATTTAATTTGCTAGTTTAAGAAACAAAAAGGGAAAAAGATGTTTTGGCTGGTGTTAAACAAAGTTTTGTGACTTGAAGGAGTTGGTTTAAGAATATTCTTTCAAGTCAAGTTCTTATCTAATTAATGATATTTCCAACCTTGTTAAACTTGAGACAATTTGTGGACTTAAGTTGAAATGAGTTCGAATCTTCCCAATTATTCACATATAGTTTTCAATTTGTTTTAGATGTTATTTGTGCCTGTAGTCTCCCAATTATTCATATATTTAGTTTGTAGCAACTTTACATTACTGCATATGGATATTTAGTAAAATATGAAATCTCCCAATGTTACATAATAGAGAACTAAACTGGTCCTTTGATTCATTAGCTTGGCATACTGCTACATGTCGTGTTCATATTATAACTATAGTTGTCAACTTGTCATTATATATGTGGTATTATATATTTCTTATTGCTCGTGATCTCTTAATATGTTCAAAAATATACAAAAATGAAGTAAATTAAACATTTTGAACTCCTCAAATACTTTTAAGGTTATTCATGGTAGGAAGGTTACTATTTCAACCTTGTGATTATTCATTAAGATTTTCCTTGTGCTTTAACAATTCTACTAAGAATTGACATGCAAGTTTCAAGGGAAAGTTTCATAAGCTATTTGCAACCTTTTTTCTCCAACAAAAATTGATCGTCTTTTATCAGTTATACTTCTTTTGTTTTATTTTTTTGCCTAAGGTTTATTCCCGTGTGGTATGTACCATTAAATATTTAATTTAAAATAAATGGCCAGTTGACTTTCCAAAGTATGCTTGTCATCTTTACTGGCCTGTCCAAAAGCTTATTGGTTCTACAGGCCAAGAAGCCCAATTTAAAAGTGACCATAGCCGCTCAGTGGAGTCTGAGGGGATAGTTGAGGAGAGGCGTGGAAGCACTGTGAAACTCATGGGAAAGAATACTTTTGCTGCACCCAGAGCTGTTGCAAGACCCCTTGGGTGGAGTAAAAAGGAAGCAAAGATTGATGGAGAAACTGAAAATCCCAAATCAAATGATGAATTCAGAGAGATGTTTCTCAAGAAATGAACATTTCATTTCTGCAAATGGTGAGTTTTTCGGTTGCTTGTTGAAATTCGGAGTAGTAATAGAACTTTGTGAGAAGTAACTAATTATCTTGGTTTTGGTTAATTATCGCCTTCTCAAATGTTCTATCATGTCCAAATTTGAGCATGTTTTTTAACGTAGTTCTATCTTTGCATCTTGCTAAGCGATCCTGGAGAAAGTTTAGTTTATGTCTTCTAGAATGAGGGAACTTATATAACCTTTCCTTGCTAGTCTTCAGATCACAAAAAATTGATAGGATATTTAGACACCACCTCTTCCTTTAGTGCGCTATCAGAGTTTTATTGAGTTCCAATAAAACCATTTCTGTCTTCATTCCAATCAGTTGAAAATTTCCCAATATTTTCCCTCCAAGAAAATGCGGCACAAAGCAGGCATGATTTCTACCCTACCCCAGTTGGACTCTCCAATAAAACATTAGAAATGTAGCAAACTAGAAACTCAGGCACAGTTTCATCACATTGTGGATAGAAAAATGTAGTGAAAAGTGAAATCTATTAAAAGGCACTAAAACGGCAGAGATGCCAAACAAAATTATAATAATGCTTCAAGAGAGCAACCATAGTTTCAAGAGCCGAAGAAACAACTTCCGAGAATAAACTATTAAGTGACAACTAAATAGTTTACAGAGACAATGATGTGCAAATAACCTAGCTATCTCAAAAAAGAATTATTAATGAAGAAGGTTGCCAGATAACATGTGACTTCAGCAGTGAATGTCTAATAAACGACTTCAACAAATTTAAATTAGAAGTGGTCAAAATTAAACTAACCAAGATCATTAGAGTTTCTTCCCAAGAAGAGAAGAAAATAAATAAAAATCAAGATCGACATAGAAGAAAACTTAATAAAAACCGTTCGAAGTAGCAAATTCTCCTCAGTCTCACAGAAACAATATTACAAGATTCAAGTGAACCAAAGAATAAAAATTGTTTTAGAATATAAATATGGTTCGAACTAGCAATTGATTTGAATAAAAGAAATAGATGAAAGCAAGAGTAATAAGTAAAGAAGATCAAGAACTGACTATGTGATTTGTGGAGACAATGAGTGAACAGAAGTAAACCTCAAGAATTATTATCCATGATACCTTAGCATGCAGTAGTCATATTAAAACTTTCAATGGCATCAAAATACATTGTTTTCATTTTCTTTAAGACAAAATACTAGAACAGAGATTTTTGTCACCTGAATTCTCCCAACACAGCCCCCTGGGTTGGAGATTTTATATCAACTTAGGAAGAACGATGCTAAAATAAGCAGTATATAAAGAATTGAAAATCTTTTACCTCAAGTATATTTTCTTGGAATCTCCCATTCTTTTCTTCATACCCATCATTCCTTTCCACCAGCGCCCCCCCGATCCTCCTGATCTTCTTTTCCCATCATCACTTCGATCAGAGTCGTCCCCATCCATCTAAGCTACCATCATCGACAAGATTCATTCATATTTGGTTAGAAACCGTAACGGGGCACAATATTTTAAAAAGCAGAGTGAAATGAAGAATAAAGACCAAAAAAAAAAAGAACAGAAAAGAAATTGGTCCAAAGTACCGTGAGGTCCACCAGCACTGCACCACGATCCTCCTTTTCTTCAAATCTGCTCGGCTAAGGGTACCGACCCTGCGTCAGTTCCCATTGTTTCAGCTTTGTTAAACTCGAAGAAACAAAAAAACAACAAGAATGCCAATCAAGAAATATAAGAAACACGAGAAGAATAAAAACTTCAGAGGCTAAAACCCTTCAAGAATCGATGAAAACCCTCATCGGAACAAGAAACCATTAATGTCCATCGAAACTCAAGCAAGTGAAACAAGAACCACGACCGTAGGACAGAAACCCTCGGCATTGGGTCAAAACCCAAGCAGGGGAAGGAATCACATAAAGAAGGAAGAAGAAAAAGAGAGAAGGGGAAGAGAGAGAGGAGAGATGGAGTACCGAAAGCACCGAGAGGCTCCGGTAGGCGAATCAGTCGTACAGACCGGGGATCATGGACTTCCAACGGCGATACCTCTTGTCCACCGCTCGGCGAGAAACCCCATTCTTTCCTTCATCTGCCTCTCTCGACCATAGGACAGAAACCCTCGGCATTGGGTCAAAACCCAAGCAGAGGCAAGAATCACATAAAGAAGGAAGAAGAAAAAGAGAGAAGGGGAAGAGAGAGAGGAGAGATGGAGACTTGGAGTACCGAAAGCACCGAGAGGCTCCGGTAGGCGAATCAGTCGTACAGACCGGGGATCATGGACTTCCAACGGCGATACCTCTTGTCCACCGCTCGGCGAGAAACCCCATTCTTTCCTTCATCTGCCTCTCTCCCTCTCCCTTCTCCTTCCCCCTCGCTCTCGCTCTCTCCGCGGGCGTTGTGCCGCCTGAAACGAGAGGGGCTCTATTTATAGGAGCGGAAATGACAGTGGGACCCCTCCGGGTTCGTGTACCGCCAGCTGTCAGAATATGCTTCCAAGCCTTCTGGAGATTTTATAAATATTTTAAAAAATAAAAAAGTTTTATCACGTTGATTGTCCTATTCTGCTTTTCTTTTTTTTTAAATTTCTTGCATAAATATCTTTCTAAATATCGAATTTTACATGAATAACCTCTCAAAATTGACATTGGCATATATATCTCATAAAACACTTGTTTTTGCTATCTATTTTTTTTAAATCTTTATTTTTGCATATATATCCACATTATCTGATGCCATTAAAAAATTAACGGTATCAAATTAAAATGACTAAAATAT
Organism: Phoenix dactylifera; assembly: GCF_009389715.1. NCBI lineage: Eukaryota > Viridiplantae > Streptophyta > Magnoliopsida > Arecales > Arecaceae > Phoenix > Phoenix dactylifera. Next base: position 40,547 of record NW_024069067.1, on the reverse strand, counting down.
TCTTAATAGATAGATGTGCCAAAAAATATTTATAAGACCATCGTGATGGAGAATAAGAAAATAATTTCAAAATTTTATTTATTTTTAATTAAAATAAATATGGTTTTTATTAATAGGGTTTTTATTTCCTCACTCAAGCAGCCTCTGTAACTGTTGAGCCTTGAGACCCCTTCGCGGGCCTCCACCCAAGGCAGTCCGGTAGACCGGTGTCCCAAAATGGGCCGGGCCGGAAATCCGAACCCTAGTCTGTAGTTCTGTTATAAGCCCTGATATTTGCTCCCCAGACCCGAAGAGAGCGGGGCGAAAGCAGATCAGTGCCGGGAGAAGAAGAATGTTTCCCAAAAGGTGAACCGAGAAGGGTTTCTACTCCTCCTCTCTTCTTTTTTTGCCGATCAATGTTGCCCACGATATATTCTGTTCTTCTTTCCTTTTTAATTCCCCCGCATGCTTCGGTCTGGTATCATCAAAATTATTTCTCGATTTCTTGTTAGGATCAGTGCTGTTGGTCTGGGTTTGTGTGTTCTATTGATAGTTCTTGCTATCGTGGGACTGAACTTGCTTTCCTTTTTGTTTTTTCCCACATTCCAAAGCTCTTACCATGAATTAATCATGGCAAAATTTTAGTCCTTTATTTTATGGGATTGGTTTCTTTCTTCTGGGTTACGATTTAGGAATCTCTGCTAACCTTGTTTGCGATTGGTTTCTTAAGGTTGCATTATGATTCTGAATTATTTTCATTTCCTTACATTCTAGAGTTGTCCTAACTATAATCTTATCGAAGGCAAAGAACTTGATGTATAGAAGATTACTTAGGAAACCCCAATCCTACACACTCTTATTATGTATGTTGCTCTAATTACAGATATTTTAGTTCACTGACTGGTGGAAATTGACGTTATCCGTAGCCAAAATAAGGAAATCAAAATATTTTGGACTGGAACTAATTATTTTATTTTATTTTATTTTGTGTGTGTGCATGCATGTGTGCAAATCGCCATGTATTTAGAGAATAAGTAGGGGATACATCAGACAAAAAAATATGAAACTTTGAAGCGAATTGGATGAGTTTTTCTAAAAAACTATTTATACATTTTTTGGCGATAACCAGGGGAAACTCATCTCTTTCCAACTTTTGACCAATCCTTGGTGAAGTTAAAGCAAGCAGGGATTTTATGACAAGGGAAATCCAACATTTGTATACATTTGCATGTTTGCAAGAAGATCTAAAGATTTTCCAAGAATTATGCTCATCCTTTTGGATCTTGGATCCATCCTAGACTCTCTTCCCCCTCGTTTTCATCTTTGATTTTGTGAATCTAACCTTTCGAGATTGCAAATTGTCTCTAGTATAGGTTTATCGACTAAAGATGGAATCGCAAAAGCATGCCATGATTTTTTCTAGTATGGGCCAAGACTGTCCATATGGGCTGATGCATGATACATTCCCTTGTATCATGCTTTTTGTTGGGGAAGAAAGCATCAGGTATTGGAACCTAAATCAATCAATGCAAGTATTCACCAATAACCACCCAATACCAACCAAAGAAAAGAGTACGCTAAGATTTTTATAAAGAAAACTATCAAAGAGAAAGACCATTGGGCCACACCTAACTAAGTCTCATCCACTATAGGAGAGTAATTGGACACAAGTCCTCTCTAGTCCTAGGTAGAGGCATACACCATTAAGAAACTCTTAGGTAACAAGCTATACTTTACAAACAGGTGGATTACAAGTAACAAGACTGTAGGAAAAACTCACCAAAAATAATGGATGCGAAACTTATAGAGAAAGCCCTTTGAAGGGCAAAAGAGATTAACCCGGATAGGTAGATTTGATGCTTATAAACCTGGTGATGAAATCCCTCTTAAATGGAGAGCAAACATCTCTCTCCAATGGCTTCCTTTTCTTCTACCTACCTTTCTCTTGTTTCCAGCAAAGAGAGAACCATGGACCTCTTTTCCCAAGTCTCCTCTCCTTCCCTTGGTATATTAGAAAGATTTTAAAAGATGAGATAGTATAAGGCATCACATTGGCGAAGTTCAGCCCACTCATTTTCCAGGCCCAAAATGAGGGAAGTTCAACTGAACAATTGTATCCCAATTTCTGTTCAAGTCCTCCACAACATGAGGTATTGGTAAACTCTTTAATCCTCGTACCAGGCATATCAAACATTGACCACTTTGAAAGACAACAATTTAGCGAACCATTTTAGTGTAACGTTTTTGTCATAATTTGCTCTGAATGACATTTTTTAGTTGACTCATGCAAAACATAGATAAATGGCTATAATTAATTATGCTCCTATTTATTTGCTTTTGTTGGTTCTTAATCTACCAGCAATCTTTATTAGCTCATCACTGAACTAGCTATTAAAGAGAATAGATTATTAAACCAGCATCACTTCTGTATGAAGGCTCATGCATTCTCACATTATAATTGTTTGAATTTTTAATTTATAAGCAGGGTTTGATAACATTACATTGCCACAAGGTCGCTTATAACTTTCTTGTAAATAGTGTAGAATTATTATCATTGTGACACTGTGATTAATTTTGCTTATAACATTGAAAAACATTTTTAAGATATCTTAATGTTTGCTTGACCTTTAAAGGACACCAATTTATCTTTGAGTAATTAGCCTCCCTTGACAGAGGCAATCTCATCAAAGACCGCACTGTTTGAATCTTGTAGTGACTCTGTTAAGGCTTGTATGTCTTAAATTTTAGAAGAAAGGCCTGGGAAAGCGATAACCCCAATGTGCCGAGTATCTGATGGAAATATATCATAGTTGTTTGTGAAATGGCATCTTCTAACAATTCATTGTAGCCAAACCTCATGATATTCTTCATATTGTAATTACTTTTTCTAAAAGGAAATCTTTTGGTGTTCCTTATTCCTTTTAGATTTGGTTGGCACTATTCTCATTTCCAAGTTTGGAAGTAGTCATGGTTCCTCGAGATGCATATATCTAATTACCAGGAAATATTTTACCTTTACTTCTTCGTTGTTGATTATTTTATTCTATTTTGATGATCATATAACAAACACTAACCTCCCTCTACCTATCCTCTTGGAAATATCTAATGCACTTGCTTTTATGGTACTGTAGCTCTGAAGCTCTTTCATAATAACATTGTTGATGGTCATTGCTCGTCCATGTTTTGCCAGGACTAAATTTTAGTTGTATCAACATTATTCTCTATTCTAGCTAGAATAGGATTTGAACTGTTCATGGAATAGGAACAATGTAATAGGAGCAGGGTCTTGTGACAAATATGTTTTGAGTGGTTTAGTGGCCCAATTTGTGCCAAGTGGGATACAATCAAAACTTTGGAGGGAGAAAGTTGTTAGATGTCAAGTGTTGTTGGTGGGTGTGTGATAATATGGTCGATGTCCGTAGTTGTTTTGGTCTAGTAATGGAGGGAAATCAAAATAGTGGTCAGTTGTGTTTGAAATTGAGTAGGAGTCGAGTATACGATCAACTCTGGGTTCTATTACTAGAATCAGGATCTTAATGCTATGCATTGGTGAATGATTTTGTGTTCTACTCAATGTTGCAGGGACCTGGACATGAGAATCCAATTTATTTGCATATTCTGCAAATAGTAATAATAAGATATGGAGACATATAGAAAAATGGTTTTTTTATAAAATATACTTAAATTTTCATAATTTATTAAATGAAAACATTGAACAAGACATTATAAAATGATAAATATTCGGATAAAATATTGATAGTGTAATGCACCTGTTGTAACTTTTATTTTAAATTTCTGCTACAAAACTTGTTTGTATAAGCAGGTTGCGGGCAGATAAAACCGGACATGGGGACTCGGGTCTGGGTGCATTTATGTTTCATTAGTTAGTTACATAAACAAGCAGCATAAAAATAATAAATAGATGATGCGTTGCATTTTTCTTTTTGCTCCTTTTGTAGCTGGCATAAGCTGTCTACTTTTCTTTTTAAATGCTTGTATAGCCACTTACCATTTAGCACTAGAGGCCACATGATAAGGGTCGCAATTGCCTATTATAATAAATTTCAGAAGGTGTCTAGATAGGATGTTAACTGGCTATAGCTTTCAGCTAAGGATGAAGCTGGTATTTTGGTTCCAGAAAATCCCCAACCTCCCATGATTGGTGGATCTAAACCCAATTTATATCAAGAATGCGTAGATGCACTTTTTACCCTGCCATCAACCCATCAGTACACATTTTCCTGTTATTGGGGTTAGGCAAAACAATGAACAATGGAAGAGAGAGCGCTGAGCAGCAGATGAGAAAGCAAAGGGATTTTGGATGGTAGACTAGTAGTATTTCTAGACTAGATTTCTTGTATCTTCTTCTCTCTATTTCCCCTCCATTCCTTTCCTTTTCCATGCCTAGACTCCTCTTTTTTGAGCTTGGATTTGCAAAGAGTGGTGTTAGATTCACCTTTAGCAGAGTGTAACAGTTCACCGACTCAAAAATCCTGATAGGCATCGTATTTGGTGCGTATCCCATGTGTCTGATACGTATCGATACTCGAATAAATATTGACACGGCACTTTGGGGTTGGATACACATATCCAAGTATAATTGGTTCTAAAAGGAGTAAAATATTAGTTTTGAGGTGCTGTAATTTGATTTTGGCCTTAACCGATCATGGTAGAGCAGGCTGGTTGCATTTTAGAGAGAGTGTAATGACCCTGGGTCTAATGTTGGAGTTACAATTCTTTGAAGTGATTATAGCCTTAGGGTCTTTGTGCATCTTGTAAGTTTTTTAACTAATAAAACTCATATTGTTTCTCTCTCCAATTTTATTCTTTTGCATACATATTCCATATACATTGGTGCTTGTTCATATTGATCCTGCATATTGGATGATCCTCCTATGTAGTGATCGTTGTTGTTCGACAAACATTTCCATTAACCAAGCATCTTTTTTTTTTTTTTTTTTTTGCATCTTACCTCATGGCTTTTATTAGACAAGTATCTATTGCTTGAGTCTAGTGCGCACATGAAGAATTTGACCTTTCTTGTAACTTCATTCTCAATATTACTTGTTTACTCTAGACGTGTGGTTGGGTTATCCTGATTCCAAAATTCCACCATCTTGCTTCAAAAGCTCCAAGCTGCTTTTTATGGAGGGCATCTTCAGTAAAACAGGAGCGTCTTTGCATTCAGACTTCCCACTTTCTTATTTCTACCTTCCCCAAATAAGTAACTTTGCATTTGTGACTGATTCATGTTTATATCTCAGTTTTAAACTAGTTATATCTGCAATCCTTCCATTTTGTTTGAGCAACACCACCTTTTTTAAATGCCCCCATATCCTAGTTCTTTGGACTCTTGTACACTACCCTATACTTTTGTTTGTTGTCAATGGCTTATCCCTAAGCCCAAACTGCATGTGTAATCATGCCATTGTACAAGCTGTTCTGACAACTAGTGTTTGAAATCACGAGGCTGATGCACAGCCACTGGAAATGCATTTTTTTTTTTTACTTTGGAATTATTGCATCTTGATGATTCCCCAGATGATTTTTTTTTCAAATGTTATTTTTTTAAAAAGCCTTAGATATGAAGACTGGAAGGCAACTTTTTTTTTCCTCTTAGCTTACATAATCTGATTTATGAGGGATTGAAGACTAATATGTTCATGAGGCGGTGCTTAGATATGTTTGAATTTTATAAAGTAGTAAAGGTCAAAGACAATTCAACTTGAGTTTCAATTGCTTCAAATCTTTTTGTGACTTGGATCTTTGGTCATACATATCTCAATGTCTTCTCATGTTTCATCACATCTACTTAGAACTCTGGTTTCCTAAACTTTTGCCAAAATCTTAGAACCGTTTGCAAATGTGCAAACAATCCACAAATTAGTTTAAATTTTTCAAGATTTTGTGGAACTTTTTGATTCTGTTGAGATGATTTTGTGCTTTTTTTGGCTTATTCTTTTTGGAATCTAGATCATCCTTTCAATTTTGTTTCTTACTATATTCAATTTATGTTATTTTTCCTTTGCTCTATTGATCTCACTATTAGCTTTATCACTTGGCCTTAGTCCAACAGTAACATTTGTAAGGTTGCATCCACATTTTCTTTTCTTGATAAGTCACATATCAATGTGCACATCTAGTAAAAAAGTTAGTCATATGCCATGTTTAATGGAGTTCTAGTTAGGTCTGAGCTCATCGAACCATTTGATGGTCCGGTACTGCATACTTTAAGATGGATGCTTTATGATTTAATGAAAAAAAGGGTTATTTAGGCCTCATCCTAGAATAAACCAACTTGAATAAGACAACTGATGTCCTGCTTTCCTAGCTCCCGCGCTACTATCGTGTGTCCCATCTCCTCCGGCTTGTTTGTTCGGTCTCCATCATAGATTGCCCTTGGCACCCCATCACACACGCCTACCCCTCTCGGCCACTGTGCACAGCAACTCTGGGGTCCCGAATATTGGGTTCGAAGGAGGCGAGGTTGAATGGAACTACCTCCTATTGCCGGAGGCAGAGGAGGTAGATGGCGGAGTTCAGAGTCTCACTGGAGGAGGGTGAGAAGGAGGAAGAGGAGAACGCAGTTGCGTTAGAGAGCAGGGATGGGGCTCGGCAAAGGGTGAGGGGAGCAGTGGAGTTCGATGTAAGTGGAGCAATGGAATTCAATGGAGCGGGAGCTGTTGGGTTTGACGATGGGAGAGCCATGGGATTTGATGCAGGGAGTGGTGAAGTTTGTTAGTGCCAGAGCTGAGGGTATCACTGAAGTAGTGGTTGGAGGCAATCATGTGGTTGGAGGAGACATCAGAGTGGTGGCTGGTGGTGATGAAATAGGTAGGGGAGATATTGGTGAAGGAACCGTTGGCCACAACAGAGTTGTTCGCGGAGATGGTGATTTGCTATGGGAGACGAAGGTAATAGAAGATCCAATGGCAATGATGATGGAAGACTAACCATGTTATTATCTATTAAATAATGTAATGTGCATCATTTCTTTTTGGATCTTTAAATATTTATCATCAAAGATAAAGCTTTTCCTATCATAGGCGAACTTTATGTTTATCATGAGTCTGTTTGTGCTATTCGAATTTTTTATATAACTTAGAATATCTATATTTTTATACATTTACAGTTAACTAGTTTTACTGATAAAATTCTTAAAATGTATATGCAAGGTTGTAGATTCAAATGCTATATGTCATAGGTCATTCAACATTTGTGTCTTCTATGTCATTCTACAGTATTTATGCGAAGTTAATATTCCACTTTGCTGATTAAATTCATATAGACAGATTGAATCTGCTCCCTGGCCCATCTCCTGGCTTCTGCGTTCTCAAGATCTCTTAGGAAATTGTCCTTTTTTTTTGTAGTGTTGTGATTAGGTGATGTTTACCAATATACGTGCTTAAAATCATTGTATCATTGCTGTCCATAAGCCATGGTTCATCTTTTTCCGTCGCTTTATAAGGTTCATTCAGAAATCTGAAACTGCATCAATATGAATGCTTTCCTAGTTGTACTGTAATGTTCTATCAGATAAAGCCAATTCAAGTTGTAGTTGTGCAGGCAAATTGAATTGTAGTACATACTGCAATTCATTCTCTTGTTGACCTTAATATTTTCTTATGGATAAACTTAATGGTAGAGTAACTACCCAAGCATTTGGATGGACAAGTTACTTGAAGCGCTAACAGGTGTTCTATCATGTCTTGTGCCTTTTTATTTTCTGGGTATGGGACTGAAGGAAATACATGGATGGAGGTGATGGGCGTGAAATGGGGTTGAAGCGACCACAATTTGATTCGAGTTCCTCATTTTTTGGGGCTTCTGTTGGATCAAGTCTCATGTACAATCCTTCTTATGCTTATGCTGGCCAACCTCCACCATTCCCCGTTGTCCGATTGCGCGGCCTTCCTTTTGATTGTTCGGAAGCAGATGTTATTGACTTCTTCTGTGGTCTGGACATACTCGACATTCTCTTTGTTCATAAAGGTGGTCGGTTCAGCGGGGAAGCTTTTTGTGTATTGGCATATCCTCTGCAAGTAGATTTTGCCATTCAGAGAAATAGGCAGAACATGGGTAGGAGGTATATTGAGGTTTATAGGAGTAAGAGGCAGGAATATTACAGTGCCGTTGCACATGAAGTTTCTGATATGAGGGGTGGTTCTCCACGTCGCAGTGCTCCGAGGGCAAGGTCAGCTGATGGTGGGAAGGATTTAGTTGAGCATACTGGAGTTCTACGGATGAGGGGATTGCCATATTCTGCTGGGAAAGATGATGTGATGGACTTTTTTAAGGACTACGAACTCTCAGAGGACTGTGTTCATATTGTGCTGAACTCCGATGGCAGGCCAACAGGGGAAGCTTTTGTCGAGTTTGCAAATGCAGAAGATTCAAAATCTGCAATGGGAAGGGATAGAATGACACTCGGAAGTCGTTATATAGAGTTGTTTCCTTCAACTCCCAAGGAGATGGACGATGCTATTAAACGGTGAGGCTGGTGAACGGTAACAAGGAGATCAGGTTTACACCCTGTAGTTGGTAGATTTCTGAAGTTACTCTATTGTTTATGCTATGCTTTTGTATTGAAAACTTGTTGCAACATATCATATCATCTGATGTATGACAATGCTGGTCTGACCAACGCATGGTTGATCCAACATTAGATTATCTCATGGTGTGTTCAATCTGGTTAATTGCAAAAAAAGAAGGGGTTAGATCTATTATCCTACATCTTGTGTTTCTCTTCATACATTATTTTTTCTCTGCTTTCTGTTATATAACCTGATCTGCAGAACTCCGAATGAGTTTAGTGATTGATACGATCAAATTGACAATTTAGTTGTATTATTTTTTTTTGTTCAAGATAAATGGAAGCATGTTAATAGGCTTGAAGCATATGGGCTGGGAAAACAGGATTTCGGTGGGAGTAAAAATTGGTTTAATTTTAGGACATCGGCCGTAACAGGTGTAATAGAATGCTTGGTGCTTGTAAATGGAGAAACTGAGAAATGCATGGTATGCAAAAGAGTGGGTTGAAGATATTAAGCATGTAAGAAGTAATTCTGTTGATTGTATCTTTGCTCCAGGTTTAGAGAAGCTGATCAAGTAGTTGGGTGTGGTAGAGAAGTTAGTATTTATGTTTGGTTTTGGGACTGCATGGGACGTCTTCCTCCTTATCATCATCTTCTGTCAAGAATTGATGATGTACATGTAATGTTTAAGAGTTTAGCAAGATGCTTATTTCATCGCACAAAAGAGGAGTGGCGGCGATATCTCTCCGGTAACAAAAAGAATCTTCTCTTTCCAAGTAGATTCAAATATATCTGCTTTCATCATGGACTATGAGCTGCTTTGTTTGTTGAATCAAGAATATTTTTAAACAGTTTAGAATTGCTAAAGTTGAAGTTCATTTTTATGTTGGCTAAGGTGATCGATCCACTTGTATTGTTTGGAAGGGGACATTTTATGAGAACAGAGGAAGCTAGAATGGCAGATCATAGAGCAAGAACCCGGAACCGTCGCCGATGCCCAGGTGATTATACTTCAAATATATTAGGTTTTGTTCCTTATTCCTTCTGTATAAGCATGAATATGTGCATTTTTTTAATCTAATCTACCTATGATTCTGAGTTATAATTGGCAATTCCTTCGAACGAATTCCTGAATACGACTCGAGAAAAATCAAGAGTATAAAAATCTTTACATGTTGAGATCTTTTGGAACCCATGTTAGCTCGACACCCTACAAAAATCTCGTCAGTTTCACGTGCTTGCATTGGGACTAAAGTGGACAGCCTACTTTGTCATGCTATCAATTTAATGAGTAAATTTATCCAGGTCTAAAAGAGTAGGTAAAGCCGTTCTTCCAAAGATAAACGCCACATAAAAGATTGGCCAAGATTATGTGAATTAGTGTTAGCCAAATAAGGTTTAGTTAAACATCACCTTCCCCAAAACCCACAGCATCTGCGTACGCGCTTCGTAATTGATGTCCTCCCAGAAAAAGACCATTCTCCTGTTGAGTCACACGGCCTATTAACTTCGATTGCCGAGAGAAGAACCATGCCTCTGGGCGATATTAAATTGTCCATAATCCATTGTCGTGGCTACGATGGCTTGGTGTCTATTCTAAGAAGGTTGCGAGGTTGGTGGGGGAACACCGTCGCTCTTCAAATGTTCCGACTCAGCACTCATGAGTCATCGGATAATTCGTTACGACCGCACTGAAGCAAGAAGAAGAATCGAAACCTTGGTCGCATTGTCGGGCCACTTAGAATTATAACTATTTTCCTCTGAAATATTCTTGCAGGTACGAAAGCACATTTCTAGTGAGGACTTTATTCTAGCGGAAAACCAGCTGAGTTGTTATATGTATTAGATGATCTTTCTACTTTCCATGTTTGTTTTCTGTCATGCCAAATGATAGAAAATTCATTTATATTTTTACATAAGAAAACTTTGTAATGTAAACTATATTCCCTAGATTTTGAAGACTGAACAAGTGTGAGGACTTGTACAGGCGTATGTTTAGCCTCACATCGGTTATTCGTCGAGGAGATCTTGAATACTTATACAGGACTAAAAAATTCAAAAAATAATTTCGGCTAGCTATTTTAGATGAGGTGTTAGGTTGTTACAAATAATATCAAAGCGAACTCGACCTATAGTCTATATGGATTAGGAGATATTGTAGCACAAGTTCATGAAGGCCGATTAGATTTGAATAGATTTAAATTCTTAGTTTGACGAGAATATTAGGTATTGAATTTGAATGGAAGGCTGATTAAATTTGAATGGATTTGAATTTTCAGCCAGACAAAAACAGTACGCTTGTATATATTATCGGTAAATTTTGTTATATTTGTCCGTCAAGGCCGCGGCCTAAACTGAATGAAGGGAACACAAATAAAGGTTATAAAGCCCCAAGAGTCAAGACAGCCAAAAAGAGAGAGAAGAGCTGACGCAAGGGTTTGGATTTTTCTCACAAAAAGGGCTGCGAACGTTTCAATTCATATCTAAGAAAATACAACGGTGGTGGCATCCGTCCTAAAATCCTGTACTCCCAGACTGGGAAACAAGCTGTTTTCTTCGATAAATCTCATTGCCGGCATCAATAGTTTTTGGGTTCATCTACTCTGCGAGCGAGCGTCACCTTTTTCTCCCCACGCGTTCTCTCTCGTCTTCAGCCTCAGCCTCAGCCTCTCTTTTTATCCACCGCCAGTGCCATCCCATCTCCCAAGACCCACCTCAAACTCTCCCGCATCTTTTGATCTTTCCGCTCTTCTGGATCAACTTTGATTTCTTTTTCCTGAGTGACGACTGAAAGACTTCCTTCGATCAACTTCCCAAAAAAATATTCTTCGCCGCTTCTCTCAACTCCAGCTCCTGCTACTTCCAAGTTCCAAACCGCATTGATTAGAGATGCGCAAGCATCAAGTATTTTGGTTCCCAATCTTCTTCTGTTCCGTCGCCTTCTTCGACACCGAAGAAGCTTCGCGGATTCCTCTTGGTTCCAAGCTCTCTGTTGCAGAGCATGATTACTGGATCTCCCCCAATGGGAACTTCGCATTCGGGTTCTTCAACCACTCCGACCAGCCTAACCGATTCGGAGTTGGTGTTCGTTTCAACTCGAGATCGATCCCGCTTCCCGAGCGAACCCTTGTCTGGGTTGCCGGGGCTCATGTTTCTGTTGGATATGATTCATTTCTTCAACTCAATGAGGCTGGAGACCTTGTTCTCTTCGACTCTTCCGAGGGAGCTACGGTCTGGAGGAGCAACACTCACAATTCCTCCGTTGCTTGGGCCAGTCTCGGCGACGATGGAAATCTCGTTCTCTCGAATGCACGCCGGGATGTTGTCTGGCAGAGCTTCGGCACTCCTTCGGACACGCTTCTTCCAGGTCAGAACCTCACCTCCTCGCAGACGCTCCGAGCGGCCAGCTCGAATTTTGTCTCAAGTTACTATGGTCTGTCCATGGATGCTTCAGGCCAGCTGAGACTCAGCTGGGAAACTAACGTCACCTACTGGAAGACTGAAGCTACTTCCTCAGAACCGATACTTGCGGCTGTCTTCACCGGAGAAGGGGCATTTCAGCTTCTCGACGTGAGGTTGAGGCCGGTTTGGTCGAGGTTCGGAGATGATCATAATGATTCCTCTGCGAGCTTTCGGTTTCTGAAGCTGGATTCGGATGGCAATCTTCGAATGTACTCATGGAGCTCCCCTTCCAACTCGTGGAAGAAGGCGTGGCAAGCTGTGGAGAATCAGTGCGATGTCTTTGCCACCTGTGGCTTGTCTGGCATCTGCGCTTTCACTCCCTCAGGGGATACAATTTGCAAGTGCCCCTTCGGCGGATCAAGCTCCAGTTCGAATTCAAACTGTTTGGCTCCAGATATTCAGGCATGCGATGCTAGATCGACTATGATCGCACTTAACCACACATTCTTATATGGAATTTACCCACCCGAAGATTTTATCACCCGGTCTAGCATCGAGCTTTGCAGGAATTCATGTTCACAGGATCCTCATTGCACGTCAGTCACTGTTACTAATGATGGTAAGGCTCAGTGCAGAATGAAAAGAACTCGATTCGTAACAGGTCACGAGCACCCCTCTCTGACATCCATTTCTTTTGTTAAAGTCTGCTTCGTTCCATATCCTGCACTACCTGGAGAAGTTCGCGCATCTTCACCTTCTTTACTCAGACGATCATCCAGACTCCACGTATCCTCCGCTGTTCTGCCGGCTTCAGGCGCGCTTGCTGCCTTTCTGGCGCTCCAAGTCGGTGCATTTCTCTACTTCTTGAGGAGAAGGAAAGCCATCAAGAGCTCAGGAGCCGCAAGGTTTCCATGTCGAAGCTCGGTTGGTTTGATCTCATTATCCTACTCGGAGCTGAAAGATATAACCAGCAACTTCAAGCACCAGCTTGGGCTGAATCTGCACAAGGGTGTGCTTCCGATCGGCCGGGCAGCTGCGGTCGAGGAGTTGAAATATGACACGGAATGCGGGGAAGACATAGGAGAGAAGCAGTTCAAGTCTTGGATTTCGGTTTTGGGAGGCACGCACCATAAGAACTTAGTGAGGTTGTTGGCATATAGTTGCAATTCCGGCCGAAGATTTTTGGTGTACGAGTTTATTAAGAACGCTTCAGTCGATAAATGGCTGGAAGATGCTAAACTGAGCAGGAGGCTAACTTGGAGGAAGAGGATGGATATATGTATAGGAGTGGCGAGAGCATTAGCTTACTTGCATTCTGGGTGCAGGGAATTTGTCAGCCATGGGAACCTGAACTGGGAGAATGTGCTTCTGAATGAAGAATTAGAAGCAAAGGTGACTGGATTCGGCCTGGCGAGGGTCAGAGGCAATGCTGGCCAAAATAGCCAGGGGGCTGAAGTGGATGTGGCGAGGTTTGGGGAAATGATTGTGACTATGGTGAGTGGCCACCGAGGAGGAGGGGGGGATGTGTGCGGCTGGGCTTACAAGGAGTGGGCGGAGGGACGAGCAGCAGCGAGGGTGGTGGACTCGAGGATTGCAGGAAAGTTTGATTTGGAAGAGGTGGAACGCATGCTAAGGGTTGCATTTTGGTGCATCCAAACTGATGCAAGGCTGAGACCCATGATGGCTGAAGTACTGAAAGTGTTGGAAGGTATGCTATCCGTCGATCCTCCGCCACCTCCCTACCCTTGCTTGAAGTCCTTGGAGGAATCACATTCTATACAATGAATCTGATCCTGTAAAGAATCCAAGATTGACAGCATGGAAAATGATTTAGAATGTCAGCAACAAGGATAAGTATGCGATTTTATGAATGCACGGAAGCTTAAGGGAGGAAGAGGGGTGGATGATATTGTTAATGATAGGATAGCATAGGAGAGCTTCCTAGCAGCCTAACTGTTACTACTCAGAAGAGTGCTGTTTCTACTTTCAAGATGTCATTTTGTCTTGAATTTCAAATATTTCTCATCATATAGTTGATATGAATTGCTTTAATCTGAATGAGTAATTCCTTGTCCTGTTCCTTGGTTAACGCCACTAATTTTCATCAGCAGATGAAGTTTCCATGTGTCTGTGAGAACTTACAGTGCAGGTCATTTTAGTTAAAACTGTTTCGAGTCTTAAATGTTTGCCGTCAAAATTTCAGATCACCTGGAGATCTTTAGTACAGTTCCATGGTCAATGTTAGTTGATGAAGGTTTTTTTTGTTTGCCCCTCTGAGCTGTCTAAAGTTGGTTATTGTGTTGTTTGAAGTTGTTGCAAATGTTTCTTCTGAGTCTGTGTTTCTTGGTGAAATCCTTGGAAAATTACCATGCTTACTTCCAAGTAATCTTATCTGCTTTATGACTCTTGTTTATGTTTCTCTTGCCTGTTCATACAACTCGGTAATCAGATGACAGGATTCTCAAGGCTTATAGTCCTCTTTACTTTTTTTTTTTCTTTTTTCTTTTGAGAAGATGGAATAAATTTGAAGCAAGAAGTAAACTGCTACCCTGCTGAGTTGGTTGGTATCTCAACATATATGAAAATTTTATTAGGTGAAAATAAATCATACGAACACAGATGGTGAGTCCCAAATTTTCAAGGTAAATGACAGATGGAGCGATCCCATCGAATGGGTGGGCTTAATATAACGAAAAATGTTGGCCTGGGCTCATGTTTGGCCCAACTTATCCAGTCAGAGCCCAACCTAACCTATTGTCAGCTATGTTCGAACTGATAACTAGATTTCCAAGTTTTGGTTCAGGCAGGCTAATCGGACTTTAGAAATTAATCTGTTTATATTATAAAGTTATGATTCTATCCGGTCATATTGAAAGCGTGAAACCATAAAGCATAAAATATCCACTTCATACGCAGGGGGTGACAATCTCAAAACTTAGTATATATAAAAAAAGGTGGGGAAAATTTTAAAAAATAAAGATTATGACAATTTAGTAACAAGAAAGCAATTAATGATTTGTTTACTGAATCCAATAGAAAACAATATGATAAAGGATTGAAGTGGGAGTTATCTTAGGGTATGATGAAGAAGAAGATTTGCTACCAGGGATATTGGGACTACATGGAAGAATTTGGTTAATAGAGAGTGGAGGAGAGGAAGTGAAGAAAATACGAAAGGAAACTCGATGAAAACTGAAATAGTAATCAACTATGAAATAGCAAATATCACTTTATTTAAAAATCCAGTAATTTTTCTTGGCTTATATCTATCTAATTGACATGTGTTGGGATTAATAGTGCAAAACTAAATATCATTTCACCCTCCATAGTAACTGTATATTGATGAACCTGAAAAGACATATATGGAAGACAATGATAATCATATATTAATTAGTCCAACACTTAGTACACACCATGCCAATGTTGAATTTTATGTAATTTCTTTTTTCTACATCAGCTTGAAAACGCGAGCATAGTTTTTTGTTTTTACTCAATTGAAGATTCTATTTTATTCTCTTTTGTGTTGTCTATCAGAGATATATTTGATTAAAGATTTCAGTTGTACAAAATATGGTAGCGCACCTATTTTGTTCAATTACATCTTATAATTATCGTATCTAATTGTTCTAAAATTATTTTCCAAAAATATTATTTTTAGTTGTAGTCCTTCAAATGCAATACATTCTACTTCGTGATTTGTGATTTCTCCTAAAAGTATTTTTTAAAAAAACAAAAATTAAGGATGGAAATATATGGCTTGCTATCTTAACACAAACTCAGACCCGCAATAAGCAAAATGGAGTTTAACATCAATGAGAGTTCCACAACCCAACACCGCTCTGAAATTACAAGAAGATGATGAAAAAAATAAATTATAACATTGAGAAATGTAAAAACTGGTTGCTCTATCATGAATATATATATATATATATATACACACACACACAATATTAGAAAAAAATCCCACATTACATTAAAGTTTTGCTGTAGACCCTTGATTTATTACAGTCGGGCTTGTTGAAAAGCATGGAACAAAAATTCGAACAATCTATCTTTATTGCTTGGCTACGTTGGTTGGTTGTAAATCTCACTCTTTGGAGAGTCCAGGCATCATATTTCACTAATTTAAGGATATTTTTGAAAATATATGGCTCACATTAGTTTTTTTTAAAAAAAAAAAAAATTGAACATGTTGGGTTGGTAGGACTTGTGGTGGAAAAGACATTAGTTTCGCCTTCCAATTCATTTCATGTCTAATGACTTATATGGACATGAGAATATAAATCCCAATGGCTTTTGGATCCACACAAAAAGAGGGTAAAACCAAGAGGGAGCTTAAATATCCTTCATTCCTGGTGCTAAATATGTATTAAGTTACGATACAAAGAGGTTTTCTCACATATTATATTTATAATATATTATTAATAATATCATCATCATATCATGATTAACAAATATCCCCTAATTTAGCTAGCTCTCTCCCTTCCCCCTAATTTTTTCAGATAAATCAACTACCAAATATAGAGTTGAACAAGCTAATATATACAAAACCCTGACATCATAAGAGCATAAAGAGACCACCTGATATTCCTTATTAGATTGTGCAAGATTATATATACATAAGAATTCTTGAGATGAAAATCACTGAGAATGTGACAAAAGTAATCAACTATACTACAAGATGAGCATAATATTGCAACTGCACCCATAGTTGTCAGCCAATCTTCTCTGTGTTTGTGTCATCAGATGGCCATATGACTGTCTCCATTAACCTTTCGCGCATCAGTTGCAAGTTCTCATCGGAAATTTGTTGATACATTTTCGCATGATCACATTTCTGGTCATCAAAAGGACTAAGTTTATTTTTTATATTGAATAAGCTGTGATTCTAAATTACATTTACGCATATTACCTTAATCCATTTACCATATAGGTGAAGGCGTGTAATCATCACTCTTTCCGCTAGATCTTGCTTCTCCTACAAATTTCACGAGGGGAGAACATGTAATTATGACTTCAGAATAAATTACTGCATTCTGATGAGGCTATCAATGTTACCTTCCCAAGAACACGTAGAAATTGTTTGCCATCACTTGGTTTGTTGTCTGCAACAAAACTGTAAGATATCATATGATTATAAGCATGCAGGCCATGATATGCATTGCACTAACATATGGGATAAAATATTAAAAATATGGAATTTAAATTGACTTACTTATGGAACCACATGTAATTTGGTGGGTTCATTTCATAAAGCTGGTGAAGAACAGTCCTTACGGCTTTGTAGGTGAAGTAATTGATAAGTTGCTGAAAGGCAAGAAGTTCACAGTTATGCCTCAAAAACACCATACACTCGAATAAACAGTAAACTCCTACTCCAGGTTTGGTTAATTATGTGTGCAGACAACCATCTCATACAAGATAACATTTAGCCAATATCCGAAAAGAATAAAATTTATAGAAGTAGCATAGCAATGGATTTACAACTTGAAAATCAGATTATGGAATCAATAGCTTAAGCAACATATTATCACTTATGGAAGCTAAGTTTTACAAGGGCTATTTTTAGATATTTCTCTCAATACATAGCAAATGGCTAACAGCATAATTTTTCACATTACTGTGATTAAGTCATAAGTACGTTAAACTGCAGCCCTGCAAAGAAAATGTATATAAAACTATGATCTATGTATGAGTTTTTTTTTCTGGTAGCAAAAATACACAAGCAACATCTTGTAGAATCTTATAGGCAGGATCAAAAGCCAGATCTCATTACAATGTGTAATAAAGCACCACGACTCAAATACTATGTATGCCACTAGATGTTAGCGGAAGTTCCCTAGTTCATTCCACCAATACCATAAGGTAAAAATAACATCAACTGTCGATAAACTACCAAGTTCTCAAAACGAAACAAGAAGGAGAATCGTCAGAGTAGTTTCTCAAGTTAGAAAAGCCATTTTCTCTGAATTAACATTCTGAATCCTAAGAATGTTTCCTTAAACAGATTCAAACTGAATGTCACCAATCTTGCATATCCAAGCAAAAGTTGAGCCCACTAAAACATTAAGCCACAGAGAAACTAACTAAATGATTCTACTAGTGCAGAAGGCATGACAATAACATTCATAAATCTTCCATAATCAGTTTTGAAGATTCTATTGGGAAATAACAAAACTGAAAATGGAATTTCCACAGAAATCAAATTCCTCCACCCCTCGCCCCCAATCACATGGTGACAGAACTTTAAAAGTTTTCATAAAATAATGCATGCCTCCACTAATTGGTATTTAGCTATATTGAGTTAATCATTGTAGACATCATAGAGTAATTTTATAACATAGGAAACTGTATACATTGGACATCTAGGTGGGTTGCAAATCAACACTGTACTACAACAGAGCATCAAGTTTAGTGACAGACACCTTTGTTCTACAACTTAGACTGGTGATTGGAAAAGAATACTACACTCATTTTACAACTGTCTACAACTTCAAGCGACAACTTTTAAGGATTAAGGTGATCTTTATACCATACTGCATTTGCAATATGACTTGCGCTAGAAAGTTATTGACACAGGGAAAGGCTTTCTATTTCCACATTACTGGTGACAGCTTGTCATGATGTGCATCAGTCCATATCAATGTGTCATGAAAGGGTAGTCACCTGTAAAGACCAATACATCGTGGTATAGGCGTGTACCTTGCCTTTCCATTTTAAACATGTGTCTGACCATCTAAATTTATCACCTATTTTTTTTACTAAAGGTTAATCTACAGATTGGACACAAGGACAGCGAAAAATCAGTATTCTGCATTAGACAAAAGATCAACAATCAAGGCAACTCACAATGTATAAGCTTCCACAGTACTAACAATGTATGAGCTTTACATAGTACAGCCAATATATGGCTACTACAACATCTTCTTAATTATAAACACAGTATATGTTCCCCTATACTTCTATCGAGAACTCTGGGCTTATTTATTTTGCCAACATACAACATGTTCGTATAACATTAGTTTCTACAGAGAAATTCCTTGAAAAATGCAATGCACATGATATATAAACCAGACAAATATTTAAACTTTATGATCCAGATTTCTACAGGTTAGTTTCTACAGATTAAACAAAAAGTATGCTTATCTGTTCAAGACATTTTCCTAAGTATCTACTCAATGATGCTACATGTGCTAGCTCGGAACCAGTAAGAGCATGACATGAGACACTTTAATTCTTGAATAAGAGGTATCTTCAATGAATGCAGTAGATATATCAAGTGCATAATAACTCTATACTTCATGTGACATATGAATATTGAGCATCATTTCTACCTTGTACAGCCTGTCTGTTTTGAAGACCACATCAATAAAAAAGGTGATTATTTTTTTTTTAGCGAACACTAGATATTGACTTAACCAACTATGTTAGCATCAATCTCAAGCCCCACTTATGAGTAGGATTGGTATTATATGGGAAACAATCATAAATAATTTAAAAAGCTCCAAATAAATCACAAACATTCCAATACATAATATGGTAAGCTGATCTTACATAACTGGACAGCGCTTGCAGATTGCGGTGACTCCTACATGACCGAGCTGTTCTCAATCTCAGACCACAAGGTTGCAACAACTGAACCAACAAAGATATAGATTGTTTACAAGTTTCATCATTTTCTTGTTCCTTTATCTTGTCTGTATTGTTAAAATTTTATGGAAGATCTTCCCCAAATTTCAAAAGTAATATGTTTGCAGAAGAGAAAGGAGAAAAATAGCATATGGAATATCTTTTTATGGATCCAATCTTGAATCGATAGACAGAAGGCTCTATAAAATCCCAACGTAAAGCATCATATGTTCCTAGGTCATCTACATCTCTTACCCAGTTTCTCTTGGATGAAATCAACTTAACCAGTTAAGAATTGCAAAATCTAAATGATACCCAACATCTGACTTCAGGAGAAACAACCTGATAAGGAATTTCATCTGAGAAGTATACACCTTAAGAACATCCCCTCCTGCTTTCCCGTTTGCCTTTTCCTCCCGTTCACTTATCACATCTCTCTAACCTCCTCTCAAGCCTCTGTTTCTCGCAAACATCAAATTCTAGAAAAGGAATATTTACACAAACTTTAGTTGTGTAAGATCCCAACATAAATGCTGCAACTCAATCTATAGAGAACTCTATGAAACTCAGCTCATTAGAAGAGAATTGTAGCTCCCACCTGAAAATCCCATTTTTTATCTCTAAACACTACGGTGTAATAGACATGAATTGTGAACAATTCTCTAACACAAATCCCAGCCATTTTGCATATTTCTTGATGGCATTGGCGCCTCATAAATTAGCATGAACCATTTATTCCTTAGATTACTATATTTTTTTCAAAAAAAAAAAAAAAAGCCTTCCTTTCACAATAAGCTCCTCTAGTTAACCTGCTGATTTCTTCTAGTTGCAACCACCGCATACTCGTACAGATGTCATGATTGATTTAGGTGCTTATCAACCAAGTCCAAGCAGATCATTGCAATCCACACCCTCGTTGCCACATAACGGGTTCTTATTATTTTCATGTCCCTTGCATCTAAGCACATTCTTCACCTTAGGCAACTCCAACCACAACAAGAATTATCTTCCTTTCATTATAGTAAATTACAATTTAGTGTTCCTTAACACATATCTTCAAGTAAAACCGATAAGCCTCTACCTGTAAGCACAAGGCCTTCAATGTGATTGCAGCAGTAATTTACAAGGCCTTCTTTCCAACAACAGTAGCATGCAATCCCTTTTTTTTTTTCAAGTTCTAACATCTTTTTTCTCTTTCCTACAAGATGGAATATCCTTGGGCTCGCCGCAGCTTTGTGGTCAGACACCACAAGTATATATTAGCATCCTTTCCATAAAACAGAGTAGCAACATTGGAGGGAGAGATAGAGAAAAAGGCAAGACAGCATCTATATCCATGCTTCAAGCATTCTTAATCCAACTAACTAATAAACACATTGAAGATATCTAGATGCTTGAACAGATTTCTCTATGCTTTCGTTAGTCTTGAACATATACCATGTCATTGTCCCAAATCCAACCATAAGGAAAAAGATAAAAAAAGGAAGAAAAGCATAGAGATTTGCCTTATGGGCACATACATACTGCCAAAACATGTTATTCTTTTTTTTTTTCAAAAATCCTAGTGCATAAATACTTACAAGCACACCACAACCATGTACCTAAAACATAGATTCAAGTAACACAATTCCAGGGATTTTTCTTGTTTATTTTGAGAATAAAGTTGAGCAAATCTCATCCCAATTTAATCAATGTAAGAAAAAAAAAAAAAGTGGCCCAGAGTAGCTGCTGTAGCTGTACTGTAGGAGTCCTTGACAGTCAGCTCTATATAAATCTAACAGCATCACCAAACACATAACAGATCAATAGAACTGTATAGGAACGATTCAATTAAATCACTTGTGGCAATATCTATTACTCATGGACGAAAGCAAAGAGAGGGGGTAAAGAGGAGTGGGAATTAGAGAGCAGTTCCACGTACCACACGAACATCCTCGAAGCCCTCTTCATACTGCCCGGCGAGTTCATTCACGACAATAAGGCTCCTGCTCCTGCTCCTGCTCTTGCTCTGCTGCTTCCTGGATCGTGCGGAGGGACGCCGGCCTTGCCAGGTGTCGACGAAGGAGCTGCTCAGCTCCAAAGAACCCGCCGACGACCTCGACGCCTTCCGGCATGTCGGGATCCTGTGAGCATCCCCGCTTCCCCTGAAATTGAGATTGGAGAGGGGGAGAGAGTCGACGCAGAGGCAAGCGGAGGGATGGGAGTCGACGGCAACGGAACCGATCACCATCGACCGAGCTCCCGCCATCTCACCGGCCCAGAACTCCCAATACAGCACCCGATCGAGACAGAAAGCAAGAAAGAATAGCTTCTCAATATCAAATTCTAACTAGAATCCAGAAGGGGCGAGGAAAATACTGCAAAAAGAAAAAAATAATTGGCAATCAAAGAGGAGCGGAACAGGGCATTCAAGATTTTTTAGTCTGGGACGGAGAGAGAGAGAGAGCAAGGGGGGCACGTAATAATTGGCGAGAGGGTTTGGTTTCAACCGTCGCCAAACAAAATTCTGAGGTCCAAAGAGAGCAAGCACACCCCCCTCTCTCCGCGGCCGCCATCGAACAGCACGACTTTGAACGCTTTCGGTCAGCCAGGCTGCGCGCGGCGTCATGCGTGGCGAGGATTCATTGGACCGGTTGGATGCGAGATTCCAAAGCGAGCTGGGAGGATTCTCCGCCTGAGGCCCCAGGAAATTGGAACTCGAGAAGTCGTTGAACGGTTTGCGCGCGACCTGATTGCGAGGAGCCGTGGCGTGTCGTCTTTGAGTTTGTATCCTTCCACGTATGCCGTGCAACGTGGAATCTGTGCGTTTGACCACGCAACAGTGTGAATTTCACATTTCATGTTGAACACAGAGCCAAATTTAGACGCCCGCTGGTATACTTACTCAAACACCAATTTAGACGCCTGCTGCCTCCTCGAAATCTTTTCCTTTAAGTTGGGGAAGTGGGGGACAGTGAGGTGGTGGACTAATAGGTCTCATTAAGAGTGCAAGTGCAATTCACATGCAAGCCAGTTCAAAAAATGGCTTTGTTTTTTTTTTTTATAAAAAAAAAAGAAGATTGTGAACCTAATCCATGCACCTATGTGAAGTTCACATGTCAAATCTAAGCTACACTTGAGGCGGAATTGTAAACATTAAAAGCATTTTTTAGGCTATTTTTATGGAATCGAGCTGAAAATTTTGTAAAATTTGTAGGGGAATGAATCTTTTTTTTTTTGATGAAAAATGAATCTTTTTCTTCCTCACTTTTAGAAAATACAAACTAGATGGGCCTGATTTCTACAGAAGTTTCAACCCAATCTCCTAAGAATATCCAAGCAGGCCTAATATATGTTATACTTTTATCCAAAGCTGAAAGATATAGACGGCCCAGTCTAATTTCATGGCATCTATAAGAACGATACAATCAATCAGGCCAGTTCGGGATAGGACTGAACCGGTCAAAAACTCTAGGCATGCAACTCGAACATCTCGAGAGGTCATAGGTCATCCAACAGAACCAATACGCACTGACTTATGAAATTAAACAAGGAAAATGCTTTAACCAAAAAATATTCAGGAAATCCATGCTCTGAAAATTAAGGCCCAGACATGCGAATTGGAGTCTGATTCAGCCCCAAGCCTTCAACTGGACTTCTTTCATTGTCTTAGCAGTTGGATGCGATGGGGCAGTGCTATTTGAGGGAGTGATGATATCTCTATGTTTCTTATTTTGTCCTTTTTCTTTTCCTCTGTTTCTGTTTTGTTTGTTTAGCTGTATTCTCTTTATTCAATCCAACAACAAAAAAAAAAAAAACTGAACGAAGAAAAATCCAAATCCAGGAATTTCATGCTGAAGACCATATGATATCTTTTTTTTGATATAAAAGACCATATAATTTCATTCAGGCTAGCAGGAGTGACTACATAAAAACACTAACCTGCAGCTTCGAAGGTAAAGTAGCACATAAAAATGCAACTGCACCCATCTGCAATTGCTGGGAAAATCTTCTGTTAATTAAAAAATTAAACAGCCAGAGATTTTTCAAACCCGCATCTTCCATTGAAGCCATATGGAATAATAAAAGAACAGACCCTTGGTCAACATAGTGCAATAGCGCACAATTCCTGCTAAATTGCAGACAAAATGGTGAAAACACATTGCTTGATCCTAAGCAGCACAATGGTATGTTATTTAAACTAAATAAAAGCCCATAACAACTTCACAAATTAAAGCATACTGCATCTATTAAAAGCAAGCACCTCTGTAGCAACTAGACATCCAGCTGTCTATGCCTCATCCAAGTCGGATCATCTCCTATAAAATGCATGATAAAGACAAAACCGGCAAACAAAGAGTAAGCTAAATTGCTCAGCATTCTAAGCTTCCACCCTTTCAGGATCCTCAATAACAATTCCCTTGGCGGGCTTTGCGAGGTAGTCCGTGTACTCCTGGAATGGGGACTTGGTGAAGCGAGTTTCCCTCCAGAAGTCAGGTGTCAGGAATCCATAGGTCTTCATGAGACAATCAAAAGTGGCCTGCAACAACATTCATCACATTTTATAACACAACAAATCGACACTAAATCAAGCCTAAACTAAACTACGTGCAAGTCATCAAGATATTTATGTAGAGGCTAATAAATCTCTGATGAAATTATCACAGATAAAGGTGTTCAAATCAAATAGTAAAGATGGTAACATGGTAACCAGCAAGTGAAGAGAGGAGAGCAACATCATTTTCCATGGCTATAAAAATAGAAATATAAACTTTCAGCAATCTGTCATTAACCAAACCGGCTCACAGGACTGGGTGGTGTCTGGGTTGAGCTGCCTGCAACCCAGACCCAACCAAAACCCAACCTGCAGAAGCACAACCTACGTCAGCCCAAAATCTTAGAATATCTATTTACATATAAGATATTTTTGTCTTTGTGATTTAACAATATATAAATAACCATCTTATCCCTCTAGAGAGCATATAAGATTCAAAACTAACCTAACAAAATCAACTAGACCTGACTATTTCTTCAACCTAACCCAACTCTTATTTGGCTTAAATATGGTTGGTTAGAATAAATTCCAACGCAAGTCTGGGTTGGGTCGGTTAGGTTAAGAGATACAAGGTCTAGTTCCTAAAATCTCCCTCCCCTCCCACTACGCAGCACCGGGCCACTGAAAATATCAAGCTTGTCTTCTTTCAAATAGGAAATTAGCTCTTGAACTATATTAACGAAATAGTTCCGGAAACTCCTGGAACCATACTTTCATCTGATGTAAATTTTAAAACCAAACTGACTCTAATTATTTGTAATCCCCCATGACCTTAACGCTCCAATCTTACCCCTTCATAACTATTATTAGTTTCAATCACAATTTTCAACTTCATAAATCTTAGAATATGTAACATATATAATTTAGCATGCAAAAATCACCATAATATTTTCTTGCACTGATCTTCTCACGCAGAAGTCATTAATAGGTAGTCTAAGATGATCGATATAATCTATTTCAATTGACGGGATTTCTTTTATAAGAAGATTAAAAAAAAGCAAACCTAAATTCACACTAGTACCCTTAGCTTCTGTTTTCTAAATCATGCAAAGTCAGGAACGTCGTTCTTAAATTGCATCCTCCTTCCAAACTATGTATAAGATGAAAAGTTAGCACAGGCATTTTTAGCGACCGTTGAGGTCAAGGTGAGGTTGGGCTCCGGCCCCCGTGTCCAGCACTACGAAAGAATTTTTCGCCCTCCGACCTCACCATTGATGAGGTCAGATGAGGTCAGGTGAGGTCAGGCTGCAGCCCGCGCATCCAGCGCTACAGGAAAATTTTCGCCCTCCGACCTCATCCTTGATAAGTCAAGGGAGGTCGGGGTCCGGCCCGCGCGTCCAGTGCTAGGGAGGATCTGCCACCCTCCGACCTCGTCCCCACCGGTCTCAGACAGCGGAGACGACTGCTTCTCCTCTAAGGTATTGTCCGCTTTGGGCGCGTCGTGCACTACCCTTGGGGGTCTGCATAGATACTAGCCCCTTCAGCGCGTCATGCGATACCCTCACGGTTTTGCCCCACAAAAGGTGCATCTAAAGAGAAAGGGGTTGCCCCTCTCCATTTAAGGAATCGACCTCTCCATTATCTAGTCGATGTGGGACTAAGTTCGGACCCTTTATTCCCACAACATAGCCCCCTCAGCAGAGGGGTCTGTGCCGGGGTCAAGGGCTCTCAATAAAAGCACCATTGTTGAGGTCAAGGTGAGGTCGGGCTCCGACCCACGCGTCTAGCGTTACGGAGGGATTTTCCGCCCTCCGACCTCACCATTGATGAGGTCAGGTGAGGTCGGGCTCCAGCCCGTGCGTCCAGTGCTACAGAAAAATTTCCGCCCTCCGACCTCATCCTTGATGAGGTCAAGGGAGGTCGGGGTCCAGCCCGTGCGTCCAGCGCTAGGGAGGATCTGCCACCCTCCGACCTCGTCCCCACCGGTCTCAGATAGCGGAGACGACTGCTTCTCCTCAAAGGTATTGTCTGCTTTAGGCGCGTCGTGCGCTGCCCTTGGGGGTCTGTGTAGATACTAGCCCCTTAGGCACGTCATGCGCTACTCTTACGATTTTGCTCCACAAAAGATGCATCTAAAGAGAGAAAGAGGTTGCCTCCCTCCATTTAAGGAACAGACCTCTCCGTTATCTAGTCGATGTGGGACTAATTTCGGACCCTTTATTCCCACAACAATGATCATTGAGAAAATCAAATATCAAAAGCCCCTAATTCTATATCGAACAAATAGAATACCAGCAATCAAATCGTTCAAGACTTCGTTCCAGAACAGGAGCAACTGATATTGCATCACATAATGCAAACTAGCTAACCCGAAGCAAACATACTTCATTTCTAATCCAGTTAATAACAAATTAAAATATAAAATTGCAGTTTTTTCTTTAAAAAAAACAGCAGACTCGGCACTTACTTACTTCGACCGGTCTAATCAATCAATGGAAGTAAGAAAACAAAATATTTAATTTTCATAATCCAAACCTTGACAAAGTTTCCAAGGGTCTTGGTGGAACCACGAGATGACGTGAAAACATCCTCGATCCCTGCGAACTGGAGCACCTTCTTGGGTACACGGGCAGCGACGATGCCAGCACCACGGGGCGCCGGGACCATCCGAACGGTAACCGACCCGCACTTTCCGGTGACCTTGCACGGCACGGTGTGGGGCTTCCCGATCTTGTTCCCCCAGTAGCCCCTCCTCACAGGAATTACCGAGAGCTTGGCCAGGATGATGGCCCCGCGGATGGCGGTGGCCACCTCCTTCGAGCATTTCACACCGAGCCCGACGTGGCCGTTGCCGTCGCCGACGACGACGAAGGCCTTGAACCGGGTCCTCTGCCCAGCGCGGGTCTGCTTCTGGACCGGCATGATCTTCATGACCTCGTCCTTGAGCTGAGGGCCGAGGAGAGCGTCCACAATTTGGTGCTCTTTCACGGCGAGGGAGTGGAGGTAGATCTGCTCGAGGCTGTGGATCTTTCCCTCCTTCACCAAGCGGCCGAGCTTGGTTACGGGGACCCACTTCTCCTCCTCGTCCCGGCGGCCGCGCCGGCCACCGCGGCGGTCGCCCCTCCCGCGGTCCCCACGGCCACGGCCGCGGCCGAATCCACGGCCGAATCCGCCACGGTCTCCGCCTCTCTCCGCCATCAGGGGTGTGGGGATGTGGTGGGTTAGGGCTTTCGCCGGTGGAGAAGTGGAGGAGATGGAGCGCTGAGAGGGCGATGTGGCTGCAAGATGGGGAAGAGAGATATTTATAGTCGGAATCTAGGGTTTTCATTTCCGGATCCCGCCGATCAAGGGCTTTGAATGGGCCAAGCCTTCCAGGTCCATCATGTTTTGGACCGGATGTCTGTGGGCCGGTCCGAGCGCGGCTTCTCTTGTCAATGGAACATAACCCGACCCGGCCCACTGGTATCGTTATCCGTTACTGATGCTGATAAGCTTGCATGAAGGGAAATGGCAAGGTTTGATGAGCAAACCAGACCACGCATGAATGCATCTTTGTGTTACTTCGGTTTCCGTTCATTCACATCTCAATATCTCATGCATTGCTAGTCTTTGTTCATTTACATCTTATAAAATTGTCATATTAGTCATCTCCCTTCATTTAAATATTATATCATACATTATATATGTCTTCCTTCCTACCTATCTAAAGTAGGCCATAATTTTAACCAATATAGCATCACAATACCAACTTGTAATCTGGACGGGCATATGACTTTTGAGCCACTATGGATTACTAAAAACTATTATATTATGGGATGATATTAGTTTGGTCATTATAAAGCATGCCAATTTCCCTCTATTCTGAAATAAGTTCTTCTCATAAAATAAAACTTGGATTTTGTGTACCCAAGTTTATCTCCATCTATGAAGCCAATTTCTGAAAGCAAGCAATTACCTTAGTCATGTTTATACTCATTAGTTTGTAAGAAAACATGTGCATCTGTTTTATAATTACACTTCCCTTTTTTAGGCAAATCAATTATACTGTACACAAAATAAATTTTATAAGAGTAATTTTTTGTTAGACCAATCAATGTAAACCAAGACTAGGCCCTACTCGAATTATTCTGCTGTAAACTTTAGCTTCCAAGCGTTGGTCTAAGAGAGTCGGCCAGTTCGAGCAGGAAAAGCATCAGTCACGGTGGGCCAACTTGAATCAACCATGACCACTCCAAGTCAACCATACGTCATTTTAATCAAACAATCCGCGTAGAGTCAACCAAACGAAACAATTTTAGTGCTGTTTTTTTCGCCAATGGGGGGGGTTGGCCGGGATGACTTCAAGGCGTTGTTTAACACCCCATTTGCTAGGTGACTCTCTTTTACTTGAAAACAACCAAACAAACTTTTTGAAATTAGAAGCAAAGGAATATGAATGGTGCCAATCTTTTAGGTATTAAAAAAATCACAAAATTTATCCTTGAAAATATTGCTAACTTTCAGTTTGGTCCTGCTTTTTGGATTTTTGAGCCTCAGTAGAAGTGGCATTGCCAGCCATTCTGGTGCAGACAGCCAAAACAAATACAATAGTTACCACACCTGCACTTGCTTTCCAACCAAATGAACCACGCCTGTATGCGATTCCAATTACAAAAACAGCCACAGCCTAATGACGCTTGGAGAAAAACTACGCAAAGTTAACATCTTCCTATCAGGCATGATGGGGGAAAAAAATCATATTTGCAGAATGTCTAAACTTCATGTGTCTACAGAAGTCAAGAGATAATCCAACAGATATGGAGAGTTATATCACAGAGGAATCATTTCACATTATTTTCTAACTCTTGAAGTGCACCACTATTTATGTGACAGAATCCAGCCGCATGTACCATATCAACGCCTCGTCATTTGCTTACCCCACTAAAAGGCGCGTGGGATCGCAGAGAGCCAACTGCCTACCCGCCATACACCACCATATTCCAAGAAGCCAACAGGCGCATGCACCAGCACGCACAGACACAATGCAAAAATGCACAAAGGCATAAAACTGGAATTTGTTATGTTAATACAAATGCTTGTTCCTACATGTGAATAGGAGCTGCCTCTTCTTACACAGATCACTGTTTGCGACAGGTTTTCTCAGACGGCTAATTTGACAGCGATAAGAGTTTGATTTCTTCTATCCAACGTCCATGCTACACATAATACAACCCGATTTCATTGCAAGAAAACCTCGCTCCCCTGCCATGAATTAAGCCAGGGATGCCAGCATTGTTGCGTCTTCCACATCATAAAAGAATAACAGCACGCAGAAACCAGAACATATATTAACAAATAACCTCCGAGGAGAACAGGGCAACAGAAGCTTCTTGTTCGCATCATTTCTTAGGCAATGAAACTCCAAATGGATGCAAAACAGTTTAAAAAAGCATGTTCAGTTGAAGGAATCGATGAGCTGCAGGAGGTGACCTTATACAGAATGGCTGAGGCTTTGCTCTGCCTACACAACACCACCAAAATGGCTCCACCTGTGATGAAACAAACAAGGAGAGCACTGATGCACCCACATGACCAGGGACAGCAACTCACAGCTGGAGAGGCGCCACCATTTACAATAGCAAGGCATAAAAGAACATGACAGTGTTATGGTTTTGGCTTTTTATGTTTCTGAGAGATGAAACGAACTGTTTGCTTTCCGAGTTCCAGGGTCTTGGATCTTCCATCATCTAGACGAACTGATAAAGATGAAGAGCCTTCAATGACATTAGAAACCACTCCCTTGTGCCTGCATTACAGCAACTTGCACTTTAACCAATGATTTATGACATCTCCACAAGCGGAGCATCAGCTAAACTTTGAAGCCTACCATCAAGGGAGTATACTACTGTGTTGTAGCAAAAACATCACATAACGACAGTCAACATTATCTGATAAAGAGTTATAAAGCAACACAATGAAATAATAACACAATACAAATATGCCGATACAGCAAACCTTGAAATAACAGGATACAATACCGCTATGATACATCAATGAGTATATATGGGTCTCATACGTCCATAAATGCATACATATATACACAAAAACATATATACATATGCATATATGCAAGCATGCATGTAAAAAAAACATCTATAAAGCATAGTCGGCTATTAAAATAAAATAATCCATATTTTAAACTATAGTATCAATTTTTACAAGCTCATCATTTAGTCATCATTCAAATCCATAGATCCTAATTAATACCTTATATTTTAATATTTACATCATAAAGTACAAAATTAACCATGCATCATCAAAAGATTAACATTAGAAAGAAAGAAGCACCCTCCCCTTCATTTTTCGAGGTATCCATGAAGTATCTCATATATATCCAGAGGTATCTGGAGTATTTTTCTAATTTTGAAAAATGAAGTATTCATACAAGTATTAAACACGTATCCAAGAAGTATCCAGCGAATACCAATATACAATAAATATTCAATTCAGAAATGGCATGTGATTTGATATATCCATACTTCCTAGTGAGTCCAGTTACCACTACAAACTGGTGAGTTAAACCGTGGAATGCTAAAAGCAGTCTTTGACCTGGTGCGTGGGATTCATGTTATTTATTTACTTCATGAATTCAGTCTTCAGTAGATGGTTCAATGGGAATTTCTAGCTGGCTTACACAAAGCATCAAACTTTCAAACAGATCCATAAAGAAAAATATATTAAGTTTCCGCAACATGTTTCAGCATGCACTAGTGTTTGCCAAGAAGGTTAAGGCAGAACTGTAGCTCAAGATCATCTAACGAACCATGATTTTTTATGTAAAATTAAACAGCACTTTTCAGTTTTTATTGAATCCAACGACAAACCAATGGAGAATGGAAAATGCAAGATTTAAGTTTTTTTTCTTTAAAAAAAGGATAATTGAATGGTCCAGAAGACACACATGGCTTAATATGGCCTCTAAACTATTATATGTCAGCAGGTAACAGGTTTTCAGCTTGTCTCTGATATATTCCTTTTCCAAAAAAGGAATCAGTATCATTCACAAATTTTATAATAAGTACTAAAGATTATGTCTAGCTTTTGCAACTCATAACACTATGATCATATTCAAGGTTTTAAAGCAAAGCTGACCATGAATTCTCTGATGCTTCATGAACTTCAACTCTCTTTCCAATCACATCCTTTCCCAGCTTCTGCAATATCCAGTTTGCGTCAACAACTTCATCTATCGGATCTTCCTGATTCGGCTGCTCATTGTTACCATCTACCTGATTATTTTCTCTGTGAATAGATGGCCTCTTTCTCTTTGATCTCTGCCCCTTGACAGGATTCTTCTCCTCTCCTCCACTAGGTGCCCAAGAGCTTCGCTGTTCAAAATATGGGTTCTTGAATTTTAACTTCAACAATGGTTTCAGATCATTGGAGCAATTGGAAGCAAACGATGATGCAGCCGCATTATGGATTTCACTTTGCAAATTAACCGCTGTACCCGGGGAAGTTTTCCCTAGCAAATCATCATTATCTCTTAATATGATTTGAGACCTAGTCTTTATTGCAGGGTCTAACTCCCTACTTGTTTTCCTTATTATAAGAGGACTTCTGCGAGCAGTCGTAGGTTCACACTCCTCAGCAATAATGGCTCTGCTTTTCCTGTGTGTCTCAGATATCTTTTGGAACTTCATTACACCATCTTCTCTATTTCCCTGTCTTGAACTTTTTATCTGAGTTGAGTTGTCAAGTTTAGCTCCTGAAAATATTTGGACCGTTATCTTAAGACTTTTCTGCCTAAGCATATAGTCACTTAAATAACATCATGAGACAGTTTGAGAGCCTTCATTCATTACACAGGAGCAATAAACTCCTGAGAAAATTTTCCAATAAAAGTAGTTTGCCTAAACCTTAATGGAAGAAAAAACACTCCACGAGAAAGAATCAGCTGCATATGATAAAATTACCTTTTCCATCATGATTTCTGGCAATTACAGGGTGACCATCATGCACATAATTCTTAGATTTCGTATCCAGCTGGCTCATGCCTTCACTGCCTGTAACCAAGGTAAAGTAGTAATTGTCCTTGAGAGACAGTTAAAATAGATGATTCAAATTTCAATATATAGGTTGATATAACATTAGTAAATTGTCTTTTATTTTTAATACAACATCTCAGATGAAGACTCAAAAGCCCAGCAAGTTTTTATAACTTCATTAACTACTAGAACTTTTCTGTTTGAAATGCCTTGGTTGTGGTAATTTATCGTAATGATAAATCAGTGTTGCCATTATCAATACTGTGTATTACAATAGCCAAAGCTGGTAAGAGGACATAATCAATACCGAGCAATTCAACAATATGACCAAATAATGTTTAGGAATGTTTTGTGATTAGCTGTCACATTGTTGAAACCAGGAACTGGTCTCATATATCAAACTTGTACAGGCTAGGGGGCAATAAAAGTGTGCAACGGCCATACTTTACCATTAACAAGCCACCGCTTGATCCCATGATAAGCTCTTTTAATTTCAATCAAGCTGAGAGAGTTTCAAGTTTTAACCAAAATCTTTCAACTGTGAAAGATAATGATCTAAAACCAATAAACTAAGACCTTGGATCAAGGACTTGTTAAAGCAATTTGGTATGTAATTTACAAAATATTTATGGGAGATGAATGGATTGATTTCTAACTACAGCATTTGTGGCGACAAGTTCAAGCAAGCAATGATACAATGGCATGCCTTAGCACAACATAGACTAGACTAAAACAAGCATGACCAAGGTTTACGGTCTCAATATCGGACATGTACCAGTACCATACTGGTACAATGTCGGTATGCTCAGTACAAGGGTCGATTTAGCGTATCGAGACTCGGTACGCCCTCGTACCAAATCTTGATTTGGTACCGGTTCAGTATGGTACACCGGTACAGAATAGTACACATTGGTACAGCGAACCTTGAGCACGACAATTTCCCAACCAACTGTAGAATTTGAGAACAGAAATAACACAAGCCAAATGAATGATTGGTCATGGAAAGGCATGTACCATTCAAGGCATTAACGTCTTGATCCTTGTGACAGCTTGAAGCTTCTGACTTAGGAGAACCAGGTGCATTTCTATTTTTTGCACCTATATGTATTACTAATTTAGTTCCTTTCACCATCTCAGTTTTGGCTGAATTGTTTCCAGCACCCTCTTTGACATGCAGTCCGGGTGATTTACTACCCTTTATATGGACCTTAGGCATCTTATCAGAGTTATTACTTACAACTTCCTCAATAAACATCTGGTTATTACTTCCCATATGATCAACGGAAGACTTCCCTCTATCATTGCGTGGACTTCTGGTCAAAGGAGACGAAAAGATGTCCTGTTCATAATTTCTGTATGACTTTGTCTCATCAAAATTAGGGTTTCTAGGGCTGCTCTCCAGTGATCTCAACTGCTGCCTTTCAGCATTTTGATATGGCTCTCCAGGCTTACCAGCAAATTGCACCTGATGCCCCTTCTTTATATATTTCTTATTGGATGACTTCTTGGAGAAACTTTTCCCATGTTCTTTAGAATTCTTGCTTGATTTATCAGTCAAACCTTTGGCAGAAATTTTGATGAACTCCCATAATCATTCTTTGGTATAACTGGAGCAGCTTCATCATCATCTGAGTAGGGACAAATAGAAAATATTTCCTCCTGAGTTGGCAATCCAGCAGCAGCTCTCAAGCTTGCAGTTAGATCACGGTCAGCTTTATCTCTCCTCCGCCAAAACTCTCGAACAGCATCTTCCATATCCTTGACCTGGCCATTATGTATGTATCAGTTATAACACAAACAGGGTAGAGAAAATTCCCTGCCAACTACCAGAACAGTAAATGTCACCCGGTAACAATCTCCACGACATGCAGGACATTTGTAGTATAAGTTTCCATCTGCTTGGAACTGCTGATATTTTTCATCACTGCAAGACAATGCAGGATTGAGAAAAGAAGCCGATGACTGTATTCAGCAAATCTGATAATAAGAAAAAACTTTTCCTCACAGAAATTATAGTTTCAGAGAGGTAAGGCAGTCTTAACTCGTGGATGCATCAAATATCACACATCTAGTAATTGCAACAGTGCAATTAAAGTTGTGTCCAGGACTCAAGGTTTGCTTCCAATATATTATCATATCAAAAACAGTTAAAAGTTTACATATATGTCCAAGTTGGAAGAACCTCTCAAGTCTTAACCAATATTAACAGTAATTTATTACGAAATAAATCATACCGAACTTTTAATGATATTAACTGACAACCATGGGTTGATTTTGTCATAATTAACTAACAATAGCAGTATTCCATTACCACTAGAATCCACACACGCTTCAGACGTGAGGGAAAAAAATGCAGATGGAGAACTGCAGCTTTGAGGGAGGCTGCACACCTGGGTGTTTTTTAGGATAGTCTGTTCTCTCTCTACTTTCAGAGTTCAGACTTCGGAGTCATGCAGACATCCTTTAAAACACAGAAGGTCTTGGAGTCCAACATGCATGTGCAGGACTCCCAGGACTTCCATACATGTATCCATACATCCATACACGGCTTTCCAGTATAGAGAGAGAGACATTATCTCTATACATAGTCTGAATACGAAAATATCACTCTTTAAGAAGCTAAATGAAGCAGAATGAGATATGAGACTTTAAAGGAATGTTCGAGGCAGTAAGCTGTTAGACAATTTAACACAAACCTGATGCCATCACATACACAATGCACCCATTGTTCGCAAACATCACAACAAACCATGGGTGTCATTTCAGAATCTCTATAGACCTACAAAATTTGAACATGAGAAAATTTAGTCACTCATTGACTCTAGATGGACATACTGATCCATCTGCAGGCATATACAAGCAAAACAAAAAAAATAGTTCAGGAAAAATACAAATGAAAGGGGACAACATATCTAAGCTTCAGGTATGCCTATACGTCTGTGAGGCGTCTGTATCTTTGTTTCAAATCCATCAAAATGTCTTTGAAACAAAAGCAACTAAGCATGAAAACCAAGCATATTTATCAAAAGCCCCTTACCTACCAAAGAAGTTTCAAATACAACTTCAGCAGTAAGAACATTTCCAAGACACTAATTCTGAATACCAAGTAGGAATATTTCAGTAGAAAATCAATTTGTTTATGGTTTTGAAAACATTGGCAATTACCTTCAAACAAACAGGACAGTATTTTCCTTTCACAAACAATCTTCCGCAAGCATCGCAGCAGGTATACCCTAAAAACCACCTGCATATCCAACAAACACATCATGCGATGTCAAAGCAAGTTACAATACCAACATGAACACTGATTTCATTACCACCCTTGTTAAGAAACATTACATGCATCAATAAATCAACAAAATTACGATTAAAGTCCCTTGACAGAACAGGAAAATGTACACATCATATGAATATGAAGAAACCTTAGGACAAAAATGAACAGTCAATACCTTGTGCTAAGTCCACTTCCAGGGACAGTAGACCCACAGCTATGACATCTTGTGTGTTTTGGACATAAATAAGGCCCATGACTCACATTCTGCAATTTTTCACAAAAATGTTACATTAAAACGATAACTTCACAATTTTCAGACAAGAGAACCCAAGAAACATATGCACCTTGTGTGGAGGCTGTTGACAGTAGCAATGGTAAGCACCATCACACCTTTTGCAAAATGTTAACTTAGTGGGATCACCAGCTCTTCGGCAAACCTGAAGCAAAGAATTAACTGACATAAACAACTATATGAAGTCAAGGCACTGGCACTGACTATTTAGTTGCTTTCGATACATCTTCCTAGAAGAAAGTAAAATTGTATTTGTTAGCAAAATCCCAGCAACCTGCTGCAAGCTGATCAATATGGAATAGCCATCGGCCCTATGCACCATCAGAAATAAGCAAACAGAAAGCAAGTAAGGTTTTTATGCCTCACATTTGTTAGTTTAAGCCAAACCATGGAGAAGCAGAAACTGACAGACTTATTTTTTGGGTTGTTTTCGGGCTTAGTTCCAGATGAAACTGATTTGTTTTGGCTTACTTCCAGCAGAAACCCTCTCTCTTTTGGCCTTAACTTCAGAAATTGATTCAAAGGATCCTTTAGCAAAAACTCATAGCTCCAAATTTTGTTCAAATCCCATATTTATTTCAAGCCATGATTTATAACATGGAGCAACTGAGGCTACATCTCTACCATGTTACTCAGTAAATCTATTATGAACAGGTAAGGATAAGGGAGGATTGAAATTTGAACAGCCATAAATAAGAAACTAATGTACATTCAAGAGTCTCTTCCTCCAAGAGGCAAAATCAGAGCAAGTTGCTTACTTCTCTAACCCATCTCTTCTTGTTTGTCAAATCATGAGGATGTATATCTTACTTATGAACCATCAGAAGACTTTTACCTGAAAGGCACATTTCATACTCCGAGGCTTTCTTGCAAAACAACACCTCTCTCCTCATACAAGGAAACCTTACAAAGTAGCTATCTTGAGAATTTCACCCAACTGTCTAAAAGTTTTGGTAGCGTTACATAACAGTAAGTAAATAATAAAGAGAAAATAGAAGAGCTCAACAGCCTTCTCATCCAGCAAAGAACTGCCTGAGGTGCGGCACCAACTCCTGAAGCCTAAGCATCAAAAGACTCCTACCTTTTGCTAACTTGTCCAAAGTCAAATCAGCAGCAGCAAAAGAAAATCAGCTGGAGGTTATTCAGCAAACTAGTAATCAGTCAGAAGAATATATAGAGTCTTTCCAACCCTCAACAAGTTACAAATTCA
The DNA here is from genome assembly GCF_009389715.1 of Phoenix dactylifera. NCBI lineage: Eukaryota > Viridiplantae > Streptophyta > Magnoliopsida > Arecales > Arecaceae > Phoenix > Phoenix dactylifera. The sequence continues at coordinate 3,726 of NW_024069067.1, read as the reverse complement.
AGAGAAATTCTTAAACCATGATGATAAGCAGTAAACATCATTCCAGTTACTTGGGCCTAGCCTAAGACTGGACTAAAACTAAAATGCATCCCCTTTATGCAACTCATGAAAGCATCCAGTGTGGTCTTTTACATATAGAAGGTTAAGGGCTTCACATTGAAGCAACAAAGAACTAAACCTCACAAATGCGGCAAGAGGGGCAAGCCCACGAGCTCCAATGAAATAGATCTGCAAGTTCAGCACTTTAAGTACAGAAGTAGTTGTAAAATGGCTTTCCCAAAGAACTCAAACATTAAAGCAGAGACCTCTATATTCAGCCCAAACTTTCAAGCAGCTCCTGTGGTATTTCTTATTGCAAAATTTGCATGACAGCATCTTCATAGCTCTTTCGCTGCCCTCGTTCTCACCAGAAAAACAAATACGGCACATAACCTTGACTAAAGAACCTTGATCTTCTGTACCAAGATTATTAGATGCTTCTCCTGGTACCTCCTGTGACAGCACAAGCAATTCTGTCAACCACCATCAAAAGGACTATCTAGGCTTTCAAAAGAAATCATTAAGGAAATAGAAAAAGTAAAACCGTTAAGTGATGCCAAACTCCAATCAACCTGAAAACCAAATTAGCGACATCCGGATTTTTGACATAGTAAAAATTCCATTAACATACTGAACTATTTGATAAAGCATTACAAGGATGTTCAAATCAAATTTTATACATCTTTGGGATAATGCAACCTGATTCTCCTCACAAAGTCAAGTATGTTTCATTTCCATGCATAAATGTTCCATAAAGTTGTAAAAACTAGCACTAGCTTTTGGCATATCAAAGATGAAATCAATTACTTTAGATGAACTGTCTACAGTAGGGAAATAGGATGAAGGAAAGATGACGAGTTTTCATACAAGACAAGAATAACTTCCCATAGGTAAACAGCAAAATTTCAAATGTCGTAGTTACAGAATCGATTCAACCATCGGTTATTTGGAATTTCTTTCTCACAACAAAATTAATGCTGAAAGATGCATCAATTATGAAATAAGTAATGAGACAGATGATAAATGGTTGTCAGATCTTTGAAATAAAAAGCAAGCTGATCAAAAACTTGATCCGTATGCCAGATAAATATGGAGCAAATTGCAAGGGGGCAGTTCTGGACTCAATCTGACCAGATGTCCAGCACTACTGCACTATTGACTCAGGAAGTTACATTGAGTCAGTTTATGGATAGAAAACCCACAATCCAATGGGTCATTATCATATATGAATATAGAAATGGAGTAACATCACAGAATACCTGCATATGTTGCTACTTTGCAATATCTTCAAATCCCACAGAACTTATATTAGGAATTTTGTCAGAAGCCTAATATAAATGAATGGTTCCAGTTCATGTAGCCAGTGATCAAACAAGGGAAAAAGTCAGCAAAATGGTTGGGTAGAGATCAAGAGATTAAAAATTTCTGGAATATATTTTAGTAAATAAGGCTAACTTAATCCAAACTTAAACCAACCCATCCCATCAAACAACCCTGAAGCACATAAATTCAGATAAAGAAGCCACCAGAAAAAGCATGGCCCTTGAAGACTATCCAATCCTGTTGATCAAAACATTGTACAAATATGGTAAAAATGGACAATGACTTCCTAAAGAAATTGTGAAAAAGGCAACAAGTATTGAAGAGCAGAGATCACAATATGCGCAAATTCAATGTCAGTTAAACTTTACCCAGGCAAAAGCGTGGAAGCTCCCCATCCAATATAAATGCGACAATAGCCGACAGATCTTGGGTCCACTAATAGGCACCCCTCTCGTAATTCCATGGGCCGGGGAAGAGGTTTTGGGGTCAAAACCAGATGGTGGCATTCCCCACCATACTTCTCAAATAAAAGAAGAATAAGGTGATAACAGTTTAGTAGAAAATTTTAAATAGTTTGGATGCCCTGGAAGTTGCTGCTGGATTTCATAGTGTGGAAAGCCGACAAAAGTTGAAGGTTCAGACAAATATAGGTTTCAGTTTCAAGGCTTATCTTATTGCTTCTTAAAGAAATATTATCCTACACAATATCTTCGAACCAAATTTAGAACAAAACTAAAGACATGCGTAGCATACTGACTCTTAGGACTTTGGGCAGCATTTAGATGCCTAGATACCAAATTTATATAGCAACTCATATATGGTTGGTAAACAAGATTTTTAAAAGCCAATATCTCAGCCATCTCAATGAGTGGTATCTCATATATGGTTGTTTAGAAACGATTTTTAAAATCGATTCTCAAGCCATCTTGATGGGTGGTTGATACCAAGATGAATCAATGTCTTAATTTATCTCAGCCCATATAGAATTGAGAAAATTTGGAAAGACCAAGATATTTGAGATCTAAACCAATATCTAGGAATCGGAACCAAGATGTTAAAGTATCAGCAATATGATGATTAAGTATCTTTCAAGACGTCATTTTTAATCTTCAATAGTTCAACTTATTTCAACCATTTAAAAATTTGAAAAAATTTCACTGATTCATTAATATCGTATTTGACCAATATTTTGGATATATCAGCCAAAATAGCAAGGTTAAGATCGTTTGTGTGATGAAAATTGTTTGTGTATAGTATGCATGAACTCCATATATAGATATCTCCGTCAAGATGAAAATTTTGGTGGTAAATATAATGTCAAGGCTTTAAATTTAATTGAGAGGAGAGGGTGGAAGGCGGGGATGGAAGACTCTAGAGGCACCTAATCTTGCAAGCTCAATATATTTAGAATAACCTAACGCATTTTATATCCCATCTTGGAATGTCCTTGGAGAGTCAACCCTAACTCAAATGCTAAAAGAGTTCTCATCCCAAATTATGAAGCCAACTGCTCCTCTCCTCCATATAAGGATATTCCATGTATATTATATTCCCTCGGTTCGCCATACCTATACCGAACCGAATGGTACGGAGCGTACTATACCGTAGCAGTTTGGTATACGTACATGATACAAAGGCGTACCGATATTCAATACGCCGAACCGGCCCGTATGTACTGAAATGGTGATAGTGTGGCACTGGCATGGGGCCTGGTACCAAGACAAGCATACCATGTCCGACATCCTCATTTGATTTCTCATTTCTACAAAATATAGGCAAATGCAATGCATGAGAGAGTGAGCAAGAAGGAAACAACTGATAATAGAAAGAGGGAGGGAGAGAGGACTGAGAGAGTAAGGTGGATCGGGATTGGAATATAACTGCTAATAAAAAACTGCAAAGCGTGTGATTTCAGTTTCACCCATAAAAAGCATCTATATATACTAATGTTCTGGCATTCTAAATAATTGCTTTGTCATTCTAGGCAAAAATAACAGACCAAAAGACCCGAATTTGTTGATATAGTTCACATACAATCATATCAAGATTGGTTTCATAATATGCAGGACTTATAAAGATTTTTTTATTTATTTTAAACATTCAAAAAGTCAGAATTTAACAAGCGAGAAACATGATTGAATTTAATTTTAGTAGATAAGGAAAAAACATAAAAGGATATAAGTTGACTTTTTTCCAATCACAAGCCCATACTTGTCATATCTAAGAAACAAGCATTATGCTTAATTGTCAATATAGTCACATACAACCATATAGTCCATAGATAACTCAAGTTGATTCCAAAAATATGGATGTAAACATAAGACTACAGAACAAGAATAGAAAAGCAATATATCATCACCATCG